>NC_092511.1:74021279-74321279 GCF_047511675.1 Marmota flaviventris
GGTTAGGTTCAGGTTTAGACCTAGGATTAATTTTAGGGTCAGAATAAGGGTCAGGGTTAGAATTAGGGTTTGGGATAGGGTTAGAGTTAGAGTGAGGGCTAGTGTAGAACTATTAATAGGGTTAGGGTTTTGATTAGCCTAAGGATTAGGTATATGTCTGGGGTTACCAAGAGGGTTAAGTTTTTGCTTAGGATAGGGATACACTTAGAGCTGGGGTTAGGGCTAGATTTAGGATTAAGGTTAGGGTTAAATCAAGGTTTATGTCTCGAATTAGGGCTAGTTTTTGTGTTAGGGTTAGAACTAGGTTTAGGGCAATGGCTAATATAAGAACTAGGGTTACAATTAGAGTTAGGGTTAGTGGTAGTTCTATTGTTATGATTAGGTTTAAAGTTAAGCTGATATTTATAGCTAGGAATAGTGTTAGGATATGAGTCAGAAACAGTTTTAGTTTTTGGGTTAGAGTTAGACTTAAATAAGGGCTAGGATTACTCTTAGGGTTGGGTTTAAGTAAATGGCAGTGTTTAGAGCTAGGGTGACTGTTAAGATATGGGTTAGGTCAGGGTTAGTTTTAAGGTTAGGGTTAGGACTCGAACTAAGGCTAGGGTTACTGGTAGGGTTCTGTTTAAGTTTTGTGTGGTGTTTAGAGCTAGGGTGAATGTTAGGATATGAGTCAGGGTCAGGGTTAGTTTAAGGTTAGGGTTATGTCTTCAATTATGGCTAGGATTAGGTCTAGTTGTAGTGTTAGTGTTTAGATTAAGTTAATGATTAAGGTTAGGGCTACTGCTCAATTTTATTTTAGTCTTAGGCTTAGGATTAGGGCTAAGTATAAAATTAGTATTAGGGTTAGGCTTAGTTTTAGTGATAGGCTTAGGCTTAGACTTAGGTTAAGATTTCTAGTAAGGGTTAGCTCTAGGGTTAAAGTTAAGTTTAGTGTAATAGATAGGGTTATGTTTAGGGTTCAGTGTAGGTTTAAGGTAATGGAGAGATTTAGGGTTTGCAATAGAGTTAGCGGTAGGCCTAGGTTTAGCATTAGGAATAGTGTTATCATATGGGTAATGTATAAAGTTAGAGGTAGGTCTTGATTTCATGCTATGGCTAGTTTTATGGTAAGGGTTTGATTTAGGTTAAGATTTATTGTTAGATTGTTGTCTCAGTTTTATTTTGCAGCTAGGGGTAAGGTTAGAACTAGTTTTAGAATTAGCAATAGTGTTCAGCTAGTGGTATTATGAGTTTTAGGCTTAAGGTTAGGGTTAGATTTAGAGTTATGGTTAGATCTAGGGTTAGGGCTATGCCTGAGTTTAGGGCTAAATAGGGCTAATGTAAGGGTTATGGTAATGGATAGGGTTAGAAATAGAAATAGGGCTAGGTTGAGAGTTAAAGTTAGTCTTAGAGTTAGGGTTAGTGGTTCATTTAGGGTTAGCACTAAATTAGGGCTAGGATTAGTGCTAGGTTTAGTGTTAGGGTTAGGCCTATTGTTAGGACTATGGTTAGGGTTAGGGATAGTGTTAGCTTTAAGATTAGTTTTAGGAAAAGAACTAGTTTTTAGAGCTAGTTTTAGGGTTAGCATTAGGGTTTTAGCTAGGTTCAGGGCTACGGTGAGAGTTCAAATTAGGGATAGGGCTAGGGTGAGGGTGAGGGTTAGGATTAAGGTTAGGTTTAGGGCTAGGATAAGGGCTGGGGTTTTTGTTAGTGTTTGGCCTATATTAGGGCTAGGGCTAATATGAGGTCTAGGATTATTAAGATTAGGGATAGTTTCAGGTTTAGATTTATGGCTAGGTATATTAGGATTAGGTTTAGTGATAGGGTCACTTTTAGAACTAAGTTATTGTTAGGGTCAGGATAAGGGTTAGGGTTTGTTTAATTTAAGGTTTAGTGTTAGGGCTCAAATTAGCTTTAGGGTTACGTTTAGGGTTAGGGTAATGGATATGGTTAGGTTTAGGGTTCAGATTAGGTTTAGGGTAATGAATAGGGTAAGGCTTATAGATAGGGTTAGCATTATCCTAGGGTTTGTATTAGGGTTAGCATAATGGATAGGATTAGAGGTAGGGTTAGGGCTAGGATATGGTTAGGAATAAGGCTAGGTTTAGGATTAGGTTTAGTTTTAGGGTTAGGGTTAAAACTAATGTTAGGGCTTGGATTAGGGCTAACTTTTAGTTTAGGTTAGGACTAGGGTTAGGGTTATGTCTAATGTAAGATCTAGGGTTGTGATTAGGATTAAATTTAGGGTTAGTGTTTGGTCTAAGTTTAGTGTGAGCATTACCTTTAAGGTTATTGTGATATTTAGAGCTAGGGTTAGTGTTAGGATATAAGTCAGGGTCAGGGTTAGTTTTAAGCCTAGGGCTCAAATTAGAGTAAGGAGTTTATGGTAGTTGTAGGGTTATTGTTTAGGTTAAGGTCTAGTGTTAGGGCAATGGCTCTGTTTTATTTTAATGCTAAGGCTACTGTTAGGGCTTGTTTTGGGATTAGGGATACTGTTAGATCAAGTGGTAGTGTTAGGTTTAGGCTTAGGGTTAGGGTTTGATTTAGAGTTATGGTTAGGTCTAGGGATTGGTCCAGGTCTAGAATTAGGGATAAGGTTAGGGCTTGTGTTAGGGTTACAGTAACTGATATGGTTAGAACTAGAAATTGGGCTAAGGTGAGTGTTAGAGTTAGTTGTAGGCCTAGGGTTAGGGGTAGGATTAGGTTTGGGGCTAAATTAGGGTGTTGGATTAGCGGTACAGTTAATATTAGGTTTAGGCCTATGGTTAGGGATAGAGTTAGGGTTAGTGTTAGGGTAAGGGTTAGGGTTAGAGTTAGGGGAAAGGATTGGGGTTATAGCTAGATGAAGGGCTAATGTGAGGGTTAAAATAAGGGGTAAGGCTAGGGTTTGGGCTCAGGTTAGGATTAAGGCTAAGTTTAGGAGTAGAATGAGGGCTAGGGTTTGGATTAGGATTAGGGCTAATATTAAGGCTAGGGCTAATGTCAGGTATAGGTGTATGGTTAGGGTTAGTTTTAGGGTTAGGTTGTAGTTAGGTCTAGTGTAAGGGTTAGGTTTAGGATAAAGGTCAGGTTTAGAGCTAGATATATTATTAGTGTCAGGGTCGGGGTAGAGTTTGGTTTAGGTTAAGGTTTAGGGATAAGGCTTGGTTTAGTGTTTGGGTTAGGGTTAGGGTAATGGTAATGGATAAAGTTAGTTTTAGGGTTAAGGTTAGTTTAGAGTAATTGTAAAGATTAATGGTAGGGATAGTGTTAGCGTTAGGCCTAGGGTTAGCATTTAAGATAGGCTTATCTTTAGGGTAATGGATAAGGTTAGAGATAAGGTTCAGGCTAGGGTTAAGGTTAGAATTAGGGCTACTATAGGGTTAGGCCTAGGATTAATATTAAGATTAGGTTTAGGGTAAGTGTTAGCATTAGAGCTTGGGTTAGGGCTAGGGAATTGTTAGGGTTAGGGTTAGGTCTAGCATTACAGTTAGGGTTATAATTAGGGCTAGGTTTAGGGGCTAGGATAATGGCTATGTATTGTGGGATATTAATGGCTAGCATCAGAGCTATGAGTAATGTAAAAGCTAGGGTTATGTTTTTGACTAGTTTTAGGGTTTGGGTTATGAATAAGTCTAGTGTTACGGTTAGGTTTTGAGTTAGGATAAGGTTTAGAGCTAGGGTTTGGGTTATGTTAATGGTCATTGTTCGAGTTAGGGTTAGGGTTAGGGTTAGGGTTACAATTAGGACTAGCATTGGGTTTAGGGATAGGGTTAGTCTTTGCATTAGGTTAAGGGTTATTGTTAGGGCTAGTGCTAGGTTTTTGTTTAGGGACAGAGCTAGATTTATGACTCTATTTAGGATTAGGTTTGGTCCATTACTAGTGTTATGGTTAGGTTTAGTTATAGTTTTACTGGTAAGGTACTGGTTAGGTTTATGTTTAGGGTTGGTGTCAGGTTTAGAACTAGGGTTCATGTTAGGCTCAGAATAATGGTCAGGGTTAGAGTGTGGTTTGGGTTAGGGTTAGAGCTAGAATGAAGGCTAGGGTTAGGACTAGTAATAGACTTAGTATTTGGGGGTAGGCTAAGGTAGGTTTAGGACTAAGGTAGAATTAGAGTGAGGGTTTGGCTTAGGGTAAGGGATAGTTTTAGAGGTAGGGTTAGGGTTTGTGTTAGTGTTAGGTTTGGGCCTATGGTTAGGGTTAGGGTTACGGTTAAACCTAGGGTTAATTCTCTGATTAGGGCTAGAATTTTTGTTAACATTAGGGCTATGGCTAATGTAATAAGTAGGTTTCTGATTAGAGGTAGTTTTAGGATTAGCATTAGGACAATGTTTTGAGTTAGAGTTAGTGTTAGGGTCTGATTCAGAGTCAGAGTTATTTCTAGGGTTAGGGTTAGAGCTCAAATTAAATCTAGGCTTAGGGCTAGGTGTAGGGTTAGGTATTGGTTTAGCTTAAGGGTTAGTGTTATGGTTATGGCTTTGTTTTGTTTTATGGCTAGGGTAGGGTTAGGGCTAGTTTTCCAATTAGCATTAGGGTTAGGGCTAGTATTAGGGTGAGGTTTACACTTAATGTTAGGGTTAGATCCATTTTTAGGGCTAGGGTGAAGGTTTGGGCTAGGGTTGGGGCTAGGAATAGTGCTAAGTTTTGGTTTATGATAAGGGATAGTTTTAGAACTAGGGCTAGGGCTAGGGTGAGAATTAGACTTAGTCTTAGGGCTAGAGCAAAGTTTAGGTTTAGGGTTAGTATAAATTAAGGCTAGGATTAACATTGGATTTTTGTTAGGTTTAGGCCTAGCTTTAGGGCTAGTGTTAGGGCTAGAGTTAGGGTTAGGGTAAGTTATGATGTTACAGCTAGGTTTAGGGCTAGGGAAAGGGATAAATTTAGGGTTTAGGGCTAAGGTTAATATTAGGATTAAAATTAAGGCTAGGCCTAGAGCTAGGATTAGAGCTAGGGTTTGTGTTAGGTCTAGGGATAGGGCTAATGACAGGTCTAGTTTTTATGGTTAGGAATAGTTTTACAGTTAGGATTATGGTTAGGTCTATTCTAAGGGTGAGGTTGAGGGTTGGGGTCAGGTTTACAGCTAGCATATTATTAGGGTCAGAATCAGGGTTACAGTATGGGTTAGGCTCATGTTTAGTGTTAGACTCAAATTAGTATTAGGTTTAGTGTTAGGGTTAGTGTAATGGATATGGTTAGGTTTAGGATTCATGTTAGGTTTAGAGTAATGGATTTGGTTTGGGTTAGTGATAGAGTTAGGGTTAGGATTAGGGATAGAATTTGGTTAGGGTTATGGTTAAGCTAATGGATAGGATTAGAGCTGCAGTTAGGGCTATGGTTATGGTTAGGTTATGGCTATTATTAGGGTTAGGACGTGGGTTACAATTTGGTTCTGGTTTTGGTTAGGGTAATGTATAGTATTCCAGTTAGGGTTAGTGCTAGGTTTATGGTTAAAATTAGGGCTATGATTCAGGTTAGGTCATGGTTAGTGTAACGAATAAGATTAGAACTGTGGTTAGAGCTAGAGTTATGGTTAGCTTAGGGCTATGATTAGGGTTAGGCCTTCGGTTAGGATTATGGTTAGGATTTGACCAATATTATGGGTAGGGTAATGAATAGAATTCGAGCTAGGGTTAGGACTAGGGTTATGGTTAACATTATGGCCATATGGTTCAGGTTAGGTTTTGGGTTAGGACAAGGTTTAGGTTTCGGGTTAGGTTTAGGTTAAATGTTAAGGTCCGAGTTATGGTTAGGGTTAGGGTAAAAGCTAGGGTGAGGGCTCAGATTAGGGCTAGGTTTGGGTTAGGTTAGTGCTAGGGTAGCACTATGTCTAATGTAAGATCTAGGGTTACGAATAGGAATAGTTTTAGGGGTTACTGTTAAGTCTAGGTCTAGTGTTAGGGGTAGGTTTAGGTTCAGGGTGATGATTAGAGACACGGTTAGTTTTAGGGTCAGGGAAAGGATCAATGTTACTTTTATGGTTAGGCATAGGACTCGAATTAGGGCTGGGTTAAGGCTAGGGTTAAGATTAAGGTTTGTGTTAGGGTTATGGTAAGAATTTGGGATAGGGCTAATGTCAGGTGTAGGATTAGTGTTAATGCTATGGCTCAGTTTTGTTTTAGATATAGGGCTAAGGTTAGGGCTAGATTTAGGATTAACAATAATGTTAGGGCTAGTGGTAGGGTGTGGTTTAGGCTTATATTTTATGTTATGGTTAGAACTAGGTTGAGGTCTAGGCCTAGAATTAGGGGTAAGCTTAAGGCTAATGTTAGGGTTACAGTAATGGATAGGGTTACAGTTAGAAATAGGGCTAGGGTGAGAGGTAGAGTTAGTCTTTGGGTTAGAGTTAGGGGTAGGTTTATGGTTAGGGCTAAATTAGGGCTAGGATTAGTGCTAGGGTTAGTGTTAGGGTTAGGCCTAGCATTAGGGCTAGAGTTAGGGTTAGTGTTAGGGTAAGGGTCACGGTTAGAGTTAGGGGAAAAATGCGGTTATTGCTAAATTTAGGGCTAGTGTGAGGGTTATACTTAGGGTTAGGGCTAGGGTTAGGGTACAGTTTTAGGATTATGGCTAGGTTTAGGTCTAGGATGAGGTTTTGTGCTAGGGCTAGGGATAGCATTAGGGCTAGGGCTAATGTCAGGTCTAGCATTATGGTTAAGGATAGTTTTATTGTTAGGTTATGGCTAGGTCTAATGTAAGGGTTAGGTTTAGGGTAAAGGTAAGTTTAAGGGCTAGGTGTATTATTACGGTCAGGGTCAGGGTTAGGGATCGGTTTAGGTTAAGGTCTAGGGTTAAGGTTAGAATTAGCATTAGGTTTTGTGTAATGGTTCAGGTTTGATTTAGGGTTCAGGTTAGGTCTAGGTTTTTGAATAGCATTAGGGATAGCTATATGATTTTTGTTTAGTCCTATTGTTAGCATTTGGGTTATGCTTATGTTTAGGATAATGGATAGGATTACACCTAGGGTTGGGCCTAGGTTTATTTTTTTAGGATTATGGCTAGAGCTAGAGTTATGGTTAGGGTTAGGCCTAGGTTAAGGTTAGGTTTAGGGTAAGAGTTAGGGTTTGGGCTAGGCTTAAGACTATGGAATATTTAGGGTTAGAGCAGGTCTAGGGTAAAGTTTAAGGTGAGGGCTCTGGTTAGTGTTAGGGTTATGGTAATGGATAGATTTATAGCTAGGGTTTGGGCAATGGTTACAGTTCAAATTAGGGTTAAAGTTATAGTTAGGATTAGGATTAGGGCTAGGACTAGAGGTAGTAATAGGGTTAGAGTTACTTTATTCAAATTCTTTTTATACAATCCAGGATTCATCTTTAACTAACCTTACTCGTTTTCCCAGGTTTAGGCCTTTTGGTTTTACTGTTTGGTGTTTGAAACAGTTAATATTTTTATTTAACTTCATTTTGACCTATACGAGTAAGTGGAAATAGACCTGGAAATCAAACATTGTTTATGCTAGCTGCTTGAAACTGCAAACACACCCTCAATTCTTTGTGCGGACATTGTGGTATGTTCCTTGTGGGTGTAGGCATAAGCTGAAGCATGAACAAAAAAAACTTTACTCTAGAGCCCTTTAGGCGAAAGCAGGGGAATAAGAATGCACTGAAATCCTTCCCATAATTATTTGGTCATATTTGTTTGATAATGCATAGGATTCATTATTTAACATGCCCCACAAAGCTCTCCAAGTTTGGGAATTCTAGGATCAATGGTTCTCTAATCAGGTTAGAGTTCATGTTAGGTTTAGGTTTAGGGCTAAGGTTAGATATAGTATTAGGATGAGAGATAGTTTTGTTCAAATTTCTTTGATACTGGTAAGGAGTCATCTTTTACCTAGCCTTAATATGCTCCCCAGGTTTGAGACTTCTTGTTTCAATGGTTCGTTTTCAGGTACACTCTGTATTTTAAAGTTTCACTTCATATTGACCTATATAGGTAAATGAAAATGGAGGTTGAAATCAAACCAGTTTTGTGCTAGATGCTTAAATCATAAGACACTGAATCAGTTCTCTGTGGGAACTCTCTGGTTTGTTCCTTGTGAATGTAGCCCTAGGATGAAGATGGAAAAAACAACTTTATCTGAGAGCAGAAAACAGATAAATACAAATGAGCTGAAATACCACCCCAATTATTTGGTCATATTTCTTTGATACCGCATAGGATTCATCTGATAGCTTAGCCCACTAGGCTACCCAAGTTTGGGACTTCTAGGATCAACAGTTTTTTAAACAGGTTAGGGTTTGTGTTAAGGTTAGTGTTAGGGCTACTGTTAGAGCTAGTATTAGAGTTAGAGTTAGTTGTGTTCAATTTTCTTTGATACTGGGCAGGATTCATTTTTCTCCTATTCTTACTATACTCCACATGTTTGAGATTCCTAGGTTCAATGGTTCACTGTAAGGAACAGTTTGTATTTTTTTTTTTTTACCTTTTTCTTTGGGGTCACTGTGATGGCTCCTCTGACCTTAAGGGTCCACCGAAAGAGAGAGAGAGCTAGAGCACGTGCTGACCTTTTTTATTGAGGAGAAGCTATTTAAATGAGGCAAGGGGTCAGGTTTCAGGGGGCTGAGTATCTTCATGATGTCCACTGTCAGGAGATGACTCACACCTGGATAGGCCACACCCAAAGGCACAGTAAGAGAAGGGGATGCACACAAGACACTTCCGTGGAAGATTCTATCCTAAACAGGTCAAGGGGTTATATTATCTAAGAAAGGTGAGCATAGCTTTACCCATGGGGATGTATCAAGACACACCCTTGCACGAGACCCTGCCCACATTTCTGTGACTAAACACCTCAGCACCCAGCCAGGGAGTGTGAATCAGTCACGTGTAAGGTTGGTCTTATTCCCCCTTTCTTAATATACAAAAAAGAAATGTAACTGGGAAATTCTTTCAGCCACTTGACTCTTGCTCCGAGGTTATCACAATCTGCTATTGAAACACATAAAGAATTAGTAGAAAACATATTATCTTCATAACACAATTAGTAGAAAACATTATCTTCATAACACAATCAACGCAATAATCCAGATTATTATTACTTTGGCAAACACTAATCAGAAGAATTTTAATCTTTTCCCAATTTTATTGGGACACATTGTTTTGGCCTCTCCATAAACCAAAGAGCAAGGGTCTCACTCACATTATTTATTTGTCTCTCCATAAACCATAGAGCAAAGGGCTAACTCACATTATTTTTTACATTGTCTTTAAGAACATCATTACTTAGTTCTCATCCTTCCATCAGCACTTATCTGACCCTGAAGGATTTTGGAAGTAATTTAAGTCAAACATTAAGAAAATCCATACACCGTAAGTTTTAAGATATAGCCACAAAGGCTGAAATTGAATAAGCAAGGAATAATATTTAAAGTAGTCACTTCAGGGATTATGAGACCAGCAGTTTATTTAGGTCTGGCTAATTGACATACACCTGTTTTAAAGCCTGAATATTAACTTTAGCATATTATAGCTCTGAAATATTAGCTGGCTATAACTAATGATATAATAAGTTGTATTCTTACAGGCTACAGGGTATTTATCTTTTTTTTTTCTCTTATCTCTCACATTTGAGGAGTTTATTAGGTCTGTCAGTAATATAAATACTCTTGGAAAAATCTATGTTAATAATCTTTCCAACAATTATCCATATAGGTAAATGTAGTCTTAGTCACTAAAGTTCAGCAAATTTGGCTGGCTTGGGTTTTTTATCTGCTGTCTGGAATAAGTTTCTGTCACTGTTGTGGTCAATTTGTCGCTCGGCTATTTGGCTACATCAGTCACAGGAGTTGGTGATAACTGGCTGGTGACAAACCTCAAGTCAATGTCCAGTAGCTCAGTTTCTTTTTGGAAGGTACACACTGTTATAGGGTTTGAGTGGGGCATGCCCATCAATCACACATAAGCAAGATATTATCCATAAGCAAATCATCTTCTGCCTAATGTAATCATACTGTGAGGAAACTCTAAATGCTCATAGCTGTTAGTTGCAACTGAAGGCTATTCTAACATTTTCTCCTCTTTATTAAATTTATTGTCAAAGGAGAACCCTGGTGAGAAAAGAAAGGAAAAGGGAAAGGTATAGAAAAAAAAATTAGAAGAACCAAGAAAGAGAAAAGCATCCAGACATGGCCCATTCCTGTAGCTGCAGTTGTCTTCTGCTGTGGTGAGCAGGCAGTTTGCTGTTGACTAGGTCTCTGTCACTTGGGTTCTGATCTGAGCTGGACGTGAGGAGCAAAGCAGCCATGGGGCAGGAGACCTCTCTCGAAGGGGATAAGAATTAAGTTGCACAGGTGGGGGGGTGAGATTCTATGCCCCACCTTTTTTGGCCCCCAAGCTTCCTCCTGATGGCCCCTCTGTGACTGTGCCTGTCTTAGGTTGTCCCTCCCTTGAGGAATCTTACCCATCCTTGACTTACCAGCCATACTCCAGGGCCAAACAGGGTGATGTGGAGTGTGCAAGGCATTGTCTGAGAGGGCTCTCTATCTCCTGATAGATAATGCCCCCCATGGCTTCCACACCATCATTTACCTCAGGATTGACAAACTCAGGTTTCTTCTCCATAGAGGGCCCAGCTCACAGCACTGGGCTGGTGAGGCTGCATTCAGGAAGGAAGGAGAAAGGCCACAGACAGACAAATAGTAACGTTGTGACAAAGCCAAGAGACATGGATATATGAAGAGGAGAGCAGGGCTAAGACTCAGGGCATGATCCCTTGTAGAACGGGCCCTTAGTTGGTGTTACTTACATCTCCCCACAGCCGCCATCCATACGGATGCAGAACAATACATTATTTCTAACACTGTCTTTTTCTCAAAAGATACTTCCAGAAAGTCTGTTTACCATAGAATCAATATATAGGTATAACTGACCATTACAGTCAGGACAATCTAGTTTTAGGGGTGGACTTTCCAGCCCACACTGCAAGACAAATTAAAGGTGGACCTGGGAAATGGGTCCAATAAAGTCTTTTCATAATTTTTACTTATCTGACAAGTGCATGAAGCTTCATGGCTATAAACTCTGTAGCTTGAAATTGACCTTCATGTACCAGGTTCCTCAGTCATTATCATAATGACTGGTTTAAACTCTCCTTTCATATCTGATTTAATTTACTTAATCATGTTCAGTAACTTTAAGACTCTTAATATTACAATTTACAAAAATCTTTAAAATATTTGTAAAATCCAGTGTGTGTCTTGCTGGGGTCCTGTATTCTCCTTTTGTTTTATTTAATAAAATTGAGTAAATATTTGGCATAAGTCATAGTATCATTAGTTTAAGTTATAGATAATAGTACAATATTTAAATGATAAGAATTGATTTACTTCTATTGATGATTAATTTGTTTAATATAGACTAGTTGATCTATCGTAACAATTTAGAAAGAACTTTCAATCTCTTTTTGGGAGGTCTCAAAATATCTTTATATTTTAGAATACTATCCTATAAATAAATATCTCTTAATTGCCTTTAAAAACATGATTAAAGTTATTTTTTAGTTTAAGGAGTAATACATGAATCTTACTGTATTATTATGGACAATAGGTCTAGTCAGAGAACTTCAATGAACTTCAATGAATTGTATTTTAAAGTTTCTTTGCATTTTGTCCTATACAGGTAAAAGGAAATGGAGCAGAAAATCAAACAGTATTGGTCTAGCTGCTTGAGTATTCACACTCCATCAATTCTCTGTGGGCAATCTCTGGTTTGTTCTTGTGAAAGTAGGCCTAAGCTGAAGCATGTAAAAACAACTTTATTCAAGAATCATTTAGGAGATAATAGGGAAATATGCATGTACTCCATCAAATATTTGGTCAGATTTCTTTGATACTGCAAAGCATTTATCCCTTAGCTTGCCCCACTAAGCTGCCCAGGTTTGGAACTTCTACAGTCAAAAGTTCCATAAAAATGTTAGCATTAGGGGAAAGGTTAGGGTTAGAGCTAGTGTTAGGGTTGGAGATAATTTTATTCGTAATTCTTTGATACTTGGCAGGATTTTTCTTTTAGCTAGATTTACTCTGTTCCACAAGCTTAGGCCTTCTCCATTCACAGGTTTGCTGTCAGAAACAGTTTGAATTTTATATTTTACTTCATTTTGACCTATATAAGAAAGTTAATGGAGCTGAAAATCAAACAGAGTTTGTGCTGCTTGAAACTTCACACACTCAATGAGTTCTCTGTAGGAACTCTGGTATGTTCCATGTGAAAGTAGGCCTAAGCTTAAGCATTCAAAAACAACTATATCTAAGTGCCCTTTATGAGAAACAGGGACATTTGCATGCACTGAAATACCTCCAATAATTATTTGGTCAAATATGTTTGATGCTGCATAGTATTCTTCACTTAGCTTGACCCACAAGGCTTCCAAGTGTGGGACTTCTAGGATAAATGGTTCTCTAATCAGGTTAGGGTTATGATTAGGTTTAAGGTTAGGGCTAGGGCTTGGGTTACAGGTAATGTTAGGGTGAAAGTTAGTTTTGTTCAAATTTCTTTGATACTTGGCATGATTCATCTTTTATCTAGCCTTAGTATGCTCCCAAGATTTGGGACTTCTCAAATCAATGGTTCATTATCATGAACACTTTTTATTTTAAGGTTTCACTTCATTTTGACCTATAGGTGTAAATGAAAATGGAGGTGGAAATCAAAAAGGCATCACTTTTCCTAAACCTAACCCTAACGCTAGCCCTAACCTAGCCTTAAGACTAACTCTAACTCTCGCCTTAGCCCTATTCCTAGTTCTAGCCCTATGCCTGACCATAACCCAAACACTACCCCTAACCTTAGCCCTATCCCTAGCCATAGCCCTAACCCTAGAATTAACCATGACTCTAAATCAACCCCTAAGTCTAAACTTAAACTATCACTAGCAATAAAAAATAATGCTAATTGTGAAACTACCCTTTACTTTAGCCTTAGCCCTAAAACAAAACCCAGCCATAGCAATAACCTTAAACCTTAACCTAAACCAAATTCTAACCCTACATCTAGCTCTAAGCCTACCCCTAATTCAAGTCTTATCCCTAACCCTAAAATGAACCATGATCCTGACTCTGACCCTAACACTAACCCTAGTTCAAAACATCACCCTAAACTTAAACTTAATCCTAAAACTACACATAGCCCTAATGGTAACTGTAAAACTAGCCCTAATCATAACCCTAGTGCTTACATTAGCCATACATACCCCTAACAATAGCCCTAACATAAGCCAAAAGCTAACCCTAATTCGAGACACAATCATAGTTTAACCCTAACTCTAACCCTAAACCTAGCCCTAACCATTACTCCAAACCTAACCCTAACTTTAATCCTTGCACTAACTTTAAATCAAACCTTAAACCTAGCCCTAACCCTAACCATAACCCTAGCACTAACCCTATCCATTACCCTAACCCTAGCCCTAATCCTAATGATAGCCCCCAGACAAACAATAGCACTATCCCTAACACTAAACTATACATGACTATAAACATAACCTGAACCTTAAACCTAACCATATCCACTACCGTAACTATAACCTTATCCTTAATGCTATTTTGAGCCCTAATCCTCAACCTTAACCTAAACCAAACCCCAACCATGACCCTGACCCTAATAATACCACTACATCTTAAGCTAACACTAACCCTCATCCTAATCCTTACACTATACCTAGCCATAAAACTATCCCTAAAACTATCCCTAACCATAACCCTGGACCTGATATTAAACCTAGTCTTAATGCTAGCCCTAAACCTAACACAAATCATAGCCCTAATCTTAAGCCTAACACTAGCTTTAATCCTAACCCTAAACTTAACCCTAGCCCTAACCCTAACTTTAACCCTCGCCTTAGCCCTAAACCTGGCTGTAGCATCATACGTTACACAACCCTAATCCTAAATCTAATCCTAGGCCTAAACCTAGGGCTAACCCTAACACTAATCCTATCCCTAATCCTAGCCCTAACTATGCCCTAACCTTAACTGTAACCATTTCTCTAGCCCTAAGACTAACTTTAACTTTCACCCTACATCTATTAATAGTTATAAACCTGTCACTTATTATAACCCAAAAGCTAGCCCTAACCCTAGCCGAAACCTGAGACCTAACATTCTCCCTAGCCCTAAACCTAGATCTAAACCTAACTCTCTTTCTAAACATAACCCTAAGCCTAAACCTCACTAACACTGGCCATAACCCTAATATTAATCCTAAAACAAGCCCTAACCCTAGACTTAATGCTAAACCTAGGGCAAACCCTAACACTATCATAATCCCTAAACCTATCCATTACCCTAACCCTGACCCTAAATCTAACCTAACTGTAGTTCAATCCCTAAACATTACCTTAAAACTAACCCTAATCTCACCCTAACCTAACCTGACATTTAAACCTATCCAATACCCTGAAACTAATGATAACCATACCCTAACACTAACAGTAATCCAGACCTTAAGTGTAACTCTCACCTAGACCTAATCTTAAACCAAACAATCACCCTAGGTTGAACTAACCCTAGCTCAAAAACTAAACTATGCTCTAACCCTAACCCTAAAGACCCTATCTCAAGGCCTAACCCTAACCCAAACTCTAGTCCTAATACTAACCATAACCCTAACCCTAACCCTAGCTCTAACCCTATCCATTATCCTAATCATAACACTTACTCTAATGCTAACCCTAGGCTTAACCCTGACCCTATCATTAACTCTAACCCTATAAATTACCCTAAACCTAACTTAAACCCTGAAACTAACAGTCTCCTTATGTTAACCATAACCAAATTCTAATTCAATCCTAACCCTAAATCCTAACCTAAACTAAACCCAAAACATGACCCTAACCCTAATCATACACCTAGCTCTAAACCTGACACTTACGCTCAACCTAAAACTTACACTAGACCTAGCAATAAACCTAACCCTAAATCTATCCCTAACCATAATCCTAGACCTTACACTAGCCATATCCCCAATTCTTGTCATAACCCTAAAAGAAACCGTAGCCCTTATCCTAGCCCTAAACCTAGCCTTATTATTAACCAAAACATGCCCCTAGCCCTAACCGTAGTTCCCATATTCTACCTAGACATAAATCTAGCTATAACCAAATTCTTTGCCTAAACCTAACCCTAGCCCTAAGCCTAAACCTAAGCCTTACACTAGGCCTTAACCTAACACAGACCCTAGACCTTATCCTAGCCCTAATTTAGCCAAAAACCTACCCTAACCCTAGCCCTAAGACTAACTCTTGCCTTAGCACTAATCCTAGTTCTAACCTTATCCCTTATCATAACCCTAACACTTGCCCTAACCTTATCCCTAAACTTAGCCCTAGCCCTAATCCTACATCTCACCCTAAACCTATGCCCAAACCTCTCACTAACACAAGCTGTAACTCTTACACTAATCCTAAAACTAGCCCTAACCTAGACCTAGCCCTACAATAAAAAAGAACCATAGCCCTAACCCCAACCCTTAACCTAAACCAAACCCTAAGTCTACACATAGTCCTAATCCCAGCTTTAATACGAGTCCTGTCCCTCACCCTAAAACTAACCATGACCCTGATTCTGACCCTAAAATTATCCTTAGCTCTAAAGATCATCTAAAACCTAAACCTAACCTTAATACTAGACCTAAACTTAAACTTAACCCTAAAACTAGCCCTAATCATAAACCTAGTTCTTACATTAGCTATAGACCTAACCCTACCTTTAACCTAGGGCCTAACACTAGCTTTAACCCTAACTATATCCCTAACACTAGCCCTAACCCTTACCCTAAACATAACCCTAAACCCAAAACTTGCCCTACCCTAAACATTGCCCTAGCCGTAATCCTAAACATAACCCTAGCCCTAACCCTAGCTGTAACCCTATCCATTATCCTAACCCTAAGCATACCCTAATGCTTACTTGAGGATAACCCTAAACCTATTCTAAGCCTAAACCTATCTATTACCCTAAACCTAACCTGAAATCTAATCCTAAACATATCCAAAACAGTAACTCTAACCCTAAAGCTAATTTGAACCCTAAACTTAATAATTAACCTAACCCAAACCATAATCCTGAATCTGAACCAAATAATATCCCTAGCTCTAAACCATACCCTAAACCTTAACCTAACACTTACACTATACGTAGCCATAATCCTAACCCTAAATATATCCCTAAATCTAACCCTAGACCTGACATTAGCCCTAGTCCTAATGATAGACCTGACCCTAACACAAACCTAAGCCCTAATTCTAGCCCTAAACTTAGCCTTAATCCTAACCCTAACCCTAACCCTAGCCCTAACCCTAACCGTATCCCTAGTCATAGCTCTAGCTCTAAACCTATAACTTACACTAAGTCAAACCCTCAAACTGTTGCTACCCTAGTTCTAAACTTAATCCTTAGTCTACCACAAACCCCAACTCTATTACTAGTCCTAAACCTAGCCCTCATTCTGGCTCTAAGCTTAACCCAAAAGGGTTAACCAAGACCTAACCATGACCCTTATTCTGACCCTAAAACTAAACTTAGGTTTAAACCTGAACCTACACCTAAACCAAAACCTAATACTAGCCCTACCAGTAAACCTATTCCTTAATCTAACACTAACTCTAGCTCTAGACCTAAATCTAATCCTAAATACAGCCATAACTCTAGCCCTCGACCTAAGAATAACACTTAATCTAACCCAAATCTAACTCATCCTAGACATAACCCTAGTCATACTTATGGCCCTAACCCTAAAACTAACACTTACCCGGACACTGACACTTACCCAAACACAAACCCCAGCTCTAAGTCTTATCCTAACCCCAAAACTAACCCTAACACTAGACTAACCCTAAAACTAGCCATAACCATAATCCTAGCTCTTAGATTACCCATAAACCTAACACTGGCCTTAAACGTCACACAAAACATAGTTCTACTTTTAGCCCTAAACCTAACCCTAAGCATAAACCTAATCCTAAATCTAGTCCTAACCCTAAACTCTTACCCCCTCCCAGCTGTAAACCAAGATCAAACCCTAAACCTTCCCCTAAACATAAGCCTTGCCCAAACAATAATCATTACCCTAACCCTAGCTCTAACTCTATTCATCAACCTCAACATAACCCTAAACCTAATGCTAACCATAGCACTATCCCTAACCCTAACCCTACCTTAGCCCTGACTTTAACCTAACCCTTACCCTAGCACTCACCCTAGCTTGATTCCTAATCCTTACACTTAACCTAAACATAACACTAACCAAAGACTTATCTGTAACCCTAAACATAGCCATAATCTTAACCTTAACCCTAGCCCTAACTCTAGATCAAACCATACCCATTACCCTAACACTAAACCTAACTCTAATGATAACCCTAGACCAAAACCTAAACCTACCCTAACCCTAAACATAAACCTAAACCTAGAACAGACTATAAACCTAACTCTAACTCTATACCTAACCCTATCTCAACCCTAACCCTTATATTACACCTAGCCCTACCTGATCCCTGAAACTAACCCTAACTCTAACTTGATATCTAATGCTATCAATTACCCTAACACTAATGTTAACCCTAGCCCTAACTCTAATACTAACCATAACCATAACCCTAATCCTAAACCTCGCCCTAGCACTAACCATAGCTCAACCCTAAACTATACCCTTATCCTAAATCTTAACTCTAACCCTAGCCCTAACCTTGACCTTACCCTAACTCTAGCCTAATCATAACCATAAACCTAGCCCTAACCCTAGCTCTAACTCCATAAATTATCCTAAAGATAACCTTAACCCTAAAGCTAACCCTTGGCCTAACCGTAAACCTATCGCAAAACCTAACAATATCAATCACCCTAAACCTAACCTGAACCCTAAACCTAACGCCTATCCATTACCATATACCTAGCTCTAACCTTAATGTTAATTCGAGTCCTAACATAAACCTTAAGCTAACCCAAACCCCAAACCTGACTCTGACCCTAATAATTCCCCTAGCTCTTACCCTGACCCTTTCCCTATACCTCAACCTTAAACTAGACTTAACCATAAACCTAACCCTAAAACTATACCTAACTGTAACCCTAGACCTGATATTAGCCCTAGGCTTAATTCTTGCCCTAATCATAACACAAAACCTAGACCCAATCCTAGCCGTAAACCTAGACTTAATCCTACCCTGAACCATAATTCTAGCCCTAACCCTAATGCTAATCATAAAACTAGCCCTAACCCTAACCCTAGCACTAAAACAAAACCAAGCAAGGGTCCCTAACTAAACCTTAACTTAAACCAAATAGTAACACTACACCTAGACCAAACCCTAGCCCCAATTCGAGACATAATTCTAACCTTAAAAATAACCCTGACTCTGACTCATATCCAAACACTCACCCTATCTCTACATAACCCTAAATTTAAACCAAAACCTTACAGTAACCCTAGTCCTAATTCGAGTCATAACCCTAACCCTATAACTAACATTGACTATGACTCATATCCTAACACTAACCATAGCTATAAATATATCCCTAACCGTAACACTAGAACTACCCCTACCCCTAACCCTAAAGCTAATCATAATTGTAATGCTAGTTTTTTATATTAGCCATTGCCCTAAACTTAGCCTTAACCTAAAACAAAACCTAGCCCTAATCTGAGACCTAAACCTAGCTAAACACTAACCCTAACCCTAAACCTATCCCTAACAATAGCTCAAAGCCTAACCCTTACCCTAAACATAGACCTAGACCTATCCCTAACTCTAACCCTAACCTTAGCCTTAATCCTAAACTTAGCACTATTCCTAAACCTAGCTCTAAATCTACTCATTACCCTAACCCTAACACTAAACCTATTGATAATCCTAGCACGAACCCTAATGCTAACCCTAACTGGAAAACTACCCCTAGACATAACCCTAAATGTAACACTTGCCATAGCCCTCACCCTAGCTCAAACCCTAAACCTTAACATTATCAAAACATAAACATAATTGTAACCCTAACCCTAAACCGAAATCTAACCCTAACCCTAACCCTATATCTATCTGTATGCATTACCCTAAACCTAACCTTAATGATAACCCTAACCCTAACCCTACCATAATTTTATCCCTAGACCTAACCTTAAACCTAACCCTCATGCTAGTCCTAACCCTAGGTCAATACTTAACCCTTATGTTAAACATCACCCTAACACTAATCTTAACCCTAGTTTTAACACTAACCTTAACTCTAACTCAAGACCTAATTCTAACCATAACCCTAGCTCTAAACTTAGCTCTAACCCTGCCCTGTCTATTACCCTAAACATAACTCAAAAACTAACCCTAGGCCTAATGCTAACCCTATCGGTAACCCAAACCCTATGAATTACCCTAAACCTAACCTGAACCCTAAACTAAACCCTATCATTACCCTAACCGTAACCCTAATGTTAATTTGAGCCCTAAACCTAAATCGTTACCTAAACCAAACCCTAACACTGACCTTAACCTTAATAATCCCCCAGCTCTAAACTTGACCTTACTCTAAACCTAAGGCTTACACTAGAATTAGCCATAAACCTAACCCTAAAACTGTTGTTACCCATAACCCTAGACCTGATGTTAGCCCTAGCCCTAATTTTAGCCCTAACACAAAACAAACACTAGCCCTCATCCTAGCCCTAAACCTAGCCTTAATTATAACCCTAACTCCAACCTTAACCCTAACTCTAACCCTCACCCTACATCTAACTAGCTAAATGGCCATTCCTTATCTGAAACTTAACCCTAAACCTAACCCTAACATTTTGATAGGCCTGAGCTGAACACTAAGCCTAACCCTAATCCTAGACCTAATTTAACCTTATCCCTAACGCTAACCCTAAACATCATCCTAAGACTAACTCTAACTGTCTAATTTAACCGTATCCTTAACCCTAACACTTACCCTATTCCTAGATCTAACCCAATTCCTTACCATAACCCTAACCCTAGTCCTAACCCTAAATCTAATCCTTTCCTTATCCTTAGTCCTAGCCCTACCCCTAGATCTAATCCTAACTCTAAATGTAACACTAACACTAAGCCTAAGCCTAACCCTAAACTAGCCCTAACCCTAATGCTTATCGTGAAAGTAGCCCTAACCCTAGGACTAAAACAAAACTGAGCAGTATCCCTAAACCTAATCCTTAACTTAAACCAAACCCTAAAACTACAACTAGACCTAACCCTAGCCCTATTTAGAGTCATAACCATAACCTTAAACTAACCATGACCATGACTCATATCCTACCACTCACCCAGGCTCTAAACATGGCTCTAAACTTAAACCGAACCCTAACAGTTATCTTAGGCCTTATTTGAGTCTTAACCCTAACTATGAAACTAACTCTGACCCTGACTCCTATCCTAATACTAATGCTAGATTGAAATATCAACATAACCTTAAAACTAACCCTTAAACTAGAGGTCTAACCCCTAACATAAACCCTAAATAGAACCCAAATTTTGCCCCTGGTTTCTTACATTAGCCATTGCACTAATCTTAGCCATAACCCTAACAGAAAAACTAGCCCTAACTGAGCCCTAAATCTAGCGTTAACTCTAACCCAAATACTACTCCTAATGCTGGCTCTAACCCTATTCCTAAAAGTAAGCAAAATGCTAACATAATGGTTAACCCTAGACCTATTTCTAATCCTAAGGCTAACAAAAACCCTTACTCAATTAATAGTCCTAAACCTAGCCCTCATTCTTGCTCTAACCCTATCCCAAACACTAACCCTAACCCTGGCCCTTATTCTGACCATAACCCTAACCCTAGGAATAAACCTGACCCTAACCCTAGACTAATCCCTAAAACTAGCCCTACCAATACTTACACCTAAACCTAACCCTAACATGAGCCCAAGAACTAAACATAATCCTAAATCTAGGCTTAACTTTAGCCCTAGACATAAAAACAAAACTAGCCCTAGCCCTAACAATAACCCTTAACCTAAGGCAATGACTAAACCTAATCCTAGACATAAACCTAATCCTAATTCTGGATTTAACCTTAACTCTAACTCTAACCTGAACACTGACCCTGATTTTAACACTAAACCTATCTCTAAAATTGACCCTAACTGAAACTTAAATCTAACACTATACTTAGCTATAACCCTAACCCTACAACAAACCCTAATTATAACCCTAGCTCTTACATTACCCATAATCCTTACCTTACAACTTAATCTAACACAAAACATAGAGTGAATCCTAGGTTTAAACCTAGCCCTAAGTGTAATCCTAACCCTAACCCAGGCCTTAACCGTAATGATAACCCTAGCCTTAGTCCTAACCCTAGTTCTAAGCCTAATCCTTACCCTACATATAAACTTAGACCCATGCCTAACTCTGAATCTAATCCTTGCTCTAATTTTAACCTTAACCCTGGCCCTAAAGCTAGCTCATTACCTACCCATTACCCTATCGTGAACCCTAACCTCATCAATAGTCCTGACCGTAGACCTAACTCTAGCTCTAACCCTATTCCAAACCCTCATGCTAACTCTGAACCTTATTCTGACCCTAAAACTAAACCTTGGTCTAAACATGACCCTAACCCTAGACCAAACCCTAACACTAACTCTAGACTTAAAACTAATTCTAAATCTAGCTTTAACTCTAGCCATAGACCAAAACAAAAACCTAATTCTAACAATAACCCTTAACCTAACCCAAAACTAACCCTACTCCTAGACCTAAACCTAGTCCTAATTCTTGCTCTAACCCTAATTCTAACTCTAACCCAAATACTGACCCTGCCTTTAATAGTAAATCTACCTCTAAACCTGACCCTAGCTGTAAATATATACCTAACACTAGACCTAGCCATAACCCTAACCCTACAACTAGCCCTAATCATAACCACAGCTCTTACATTATCCATAGCCATATCCTTATGTCTTAAACTAACACAAAACCTAGAGTGAATCCTAAGCCTAAACCTAGCCCTAAGCCTACCCCTAACTCTAGAGCTAACACTAATCCTAACCCTAGCCTTAGACCTAAACATAGCTTGATGCCTAACCCTTACCCTAAATGTAAACTATCCCTAACTCTAAAACTAACCCTACCCCTAATCCTAACCTTAATTCTAGCTTTAAACTCAGCTCTTAACCACCCATTACCCTAACACTAAACCTAGCCCTATTGATAAACCTAGCCTTAAATCGAACCCTAACCCTAACCACCCCCCAAAAAAAGACCCTAGATCTAACCCTAAACCTAACACTTGCCATAGCACTAACCCTATCTCAAACCCTAACCCATATCATAAACCTAAACATAATCATAGCCTGAACCCTAAACCTAAAATTAAATCTAAAACTAATCCTACACCTCAGCCTATATCTAACTGTATCTATTACCCTAACCCTAATCATAACCCTAATAATACTTGCCATAACCCTAACCTTAACCCTAGACCTACCGTAATCCTATCCACAGACCTAATGTTGAACCTAACCCTCGACCTAGCCCTAGACTTACCTCTACCTCAAACCCTCACACTTATCGTAAACAAACCCTAGCCCAAACCCTAACCCTAATCCTAGCCCTAATCCTAAAAATAACCATAGCCCAAATCCTAGCTCTAACTCTATCCATTACCCTAACTATAACCCTAAACCTGATGCTAATCCTAGCCCTAACTCTTAACCTAACTCTATCCCTAGCCCTGATTCTAACCCGAAAACTCAACCTAGCCCTAAACCTTACTCAATCCCTGACTCTTATCCTTAACCTAACCATAAGACTTACCCTAAGCCTAAGCCTAACCCTAACCATATCCATAATCCTAAACTTAACTCTAGCCTTAACCCTAGCTCTAATCTCACTCATTACCTTAACCCTAACCATAAACCTCATGATAACCATAGCCCTAACCCAAAACCTACTCTAACACTAACAATAAAAATAACCCTAGACCTAACCTTAAACATAATCCTTGCCATAGTCCTAACCTTAGCTCAAAACCTAACATACCTAAATCAAACCCTAAACCTAAACCTAACCCTAACCCTAACCCAACATCTAACTCTGTCCATTACCCTAAACTTAATGATAACTCTAACCTTACCAAAATACTAATAATAACACTAACCATAACCTTAACCCTAGTCCTAATCATAAACCTAACTCTAGGCTTAGCACTAACCCTAGCTCAAACCCTAAAGCATACCCTAAACCTAACCCTAAGCCTAGACTTAACCCTAAACCTAACCCTAACTCTAGATGTAATCCTAGCCATAACTCTATCCCTAACACTGGCTCTAAACCCATCAATTACCCTCCCTAACGATAACCATAACCCTAATACTAGGCCTAACCCTAACCCTATCCATTACTCTAAACCTAACCTGAACCCTAAACCTAACCTGAAGCAGAAACCTAACCCTATCTATTACACTAACCCTAACTCTAACCATAGCGTTTTGAGTCCTAACTCTAAACATTAATCTACCCAAACCCAAAATCTGACCCTGACCATTTTAATACACTTACCTATAAACCTGAACCTTACCCTAAACCTAACTCTGACACTAGACCTAGCCATAAACTTTACCCAAAAACTATCTGTAACTGTAACCCTAAAGACGATATTAGCCCTAGCCCTAATACTTGCCATAACCCTAACAAAAACACTAGCCCTCATCCTAGCCCTAAACATGCCTTGATCCTAACCTGTACCCTAACTCTAGCCCTATTCCTAATTTTATCTGTCACCCTAGTTTTGAGCCAAGCTATAATCCAATCTCTTTCCCTAAACCTAACCCTAACCCTAACCCTAGAACTAACCCTAAAACTAACCCTAGACTTGATCCTAGTCCTAATTTCGACATACCACTAACCCTAACCCTAGCACTAAACTAAAACTAACTCTCAACCTAGCCCTATTTCTAGATCTAACCCTATCATTTAACATAACCCTAACACTTTCTCTAACCTTAGCCTTAACCCTATCCCTTGCCCTAACCATAGATTTAACCATAACTCTAAATCTAACCCTAAACATAACCTTAAAACTCACAAAAACACTAGCCCTAACACTAACTCTAATCCTAAAACTAGCCTTTCTAGTCCTAGCCCTAAAACAAAACCGAGCCATAGCTCTAACACTAAACTTTAACCTAAACCAAAACTTATCCCAACACCTAGCCCTAACCAAAGCTCTAATTCCAGTCCTACCCTACCCCTAAAACTAACCTTGACCCTGACTCTGACCCTATAAATAACCCTACCTCTAACATCACTCAAAAATAAATCTAACGCTAAAACTAGACATAGCCCTAAACCTAACACTAAATGTAGCCCAAATCGTAATCCTTGTTCTTCCATTAGCTGTAGCCCTACCTCTAGCCCTAACCTAACCCAAAACATAGCCTTATCCGAGCCCTACACCTAGTTTTAATCATAACCCTAACCATGGCCATAGCTCTAAACAATACCCTAAACTTAACGTAGCCCTAAAACTTACCCTAATCCTAAACCTAACCCTAGCCCTAATCCTAACCATAATCCTAGTCCTATTCCTAGATCTAACACTATCCATTACCCTAAACATAACCCTAACCCTAATGCTAACTTTAGGATAACCCTAACCCTATCTCTAACCCTAAATTTATCCATTACCCTAAACCTAACCTGAACCCTAAATCTGACCATATCCATTAACCTAAACTTAGCCCTAACCCTAATGCTAATTGGAGCCCTAACCCTTAACCTAACCTAACCATAACCATTACCGTGAACCTAATAATAACCCTATCTAAAACACTGAACTTAACCCTAAAGATAACACTTACACTAGAACTAGACATAAACCTCTCCCTAAAACTAACCCTAACCATAAACCTAGACTTGACAATAGCCCTAGCCCTAATCCTAGACCTAAATCTAACACATGACCTATCCCTAATCCTAGCACTTAACTTATCCTAATCCTAAACCTAACCTAACCCTAGCCCTAAAACTAGTGTAGCCCTAACACTAATCCTAGCGATAATCCTAGTACTAATTTTGTCCTAAACCTAACCCTAGCCCTAGGACTAACTCTAACTCTCACTGTAGTCCTATCCCTTTTTTTAAACCTATCCCTTAAAATAACCCAAACCCTTACCCTAAACCTAGCCCCAACCCAAGCCCTAACTTTTGCCCTAGCCCTAAACCTAGATCTAATCCTAACTCTAAATCTAACCCTAACTCTAAGCCTAAACCTCACCTAACACTAGCCCTATGCCAAATGCTAATTGGAAAGCTAGCCCTAACCCTAGACCTATCACTCAGATAAAACTGAGTCATAGGCTTAACCCTAAAGCTTACCCTAAATCAAACCCTAATCCTGTACGTAGCCCTAACCCTAGCACTAATTCGAGTCATAATCCTAACTCTAGAAATTATGCTGACCCTGACTCGGACTCTAAAACTAACTCTAGATCTAAACATCGCCCTAGCTCTAAACATCAACATAACCCTAAACCTAACCATAAAAATAGCACTAATTGGAACTCTAATTCTTTTTTTTAAAGAGAAAGAGAGAGAGAGAGAGAGAGAGAGAGAGAGAGTTTTAATATTTACTTATTTATTTTTTAGTTTTCAGCGGACACAACTCTTTCTTTGTATGTGGTGAGGAGGATCGAACCCTGGCTGCACACATGCCAGGCGAGAGCGCTACCACTTGAGCTGCATCTCCAGCCCAGAACTCTAATTCTTAAATTAGCCATGGCCTTGCCCTAACAGAAAACCTAGCCCTAATCTGAGACCTAAATCTAGTTTAAACCTAACCCTAACCTTAACCCTAGCCCAATTGCTAACCGTAGTATTATCCCTAACCCTAGCTCTAACCCTATCCCTTACCCTAAGCCAAACCCTCACCCAAATGCTATCCTAGTCCTAAACTAATCCTTAGTGTACCCCAAACCATAACTTTAATGCTAATTTTAACCCTAGCCCTCATTCTAGCTCTAACCCTAATCCAAACTCTAACCCTAACTCTGACCCTTATTCTAACCCGAACACTAACGCTAGGTTTAAACCTGACCCTAACCGTAAACCAAATCCTAACATTAGCCCTATGAGTAACCCTATACCTAAACCTAACCCTTACACTGGACCTAAAAAAAAGCCTAATCCTAAATCTAGTTATAACTCTAGCACTAGCCCTAAACAAAAACCAAGCCCTAGGCCTAATAATAACCCTTAAGCTAACTCAAACACTAACCCTACCCCTAGACCTAAACCTAGCTCTAATTCTGGCATAACCTTAAGCCTAACCCTAACCCTAACAATGACCATTACCCTAACACAAACCTAGCTCTAAACTTTGTGCTAACCCAAAATCTAGCCATAATCCTAACACTAGACTTAGCCATAAACCTAAACCTAGCTCTTTCACTACCCCTAGCCCTAATGCTAGCCCTAAGCCTCACACAAAACTAGCCCTAATCCCAGACCTAACCCTAGCCCTAAGCCTAAACCTAACCCTAACCGTAGACCTAACCCCAAACCTAATGCTCACCCTAGACCTAACCCTAGATCAAACACTAACCCTTACATTAAATATAACCCTACCTGTACCCCTAACCCTAATGCTAATCCTAGCCCTAATCCTAACCATAACCAAGGCCAAACCCTACCTCAAAATCTATCCATTACCCTAAACATAAACCTAACACTAATGCCAATCCTAGCGCTAAGCTTAACCCTAATACTAAACATAGACATCACATTAACCCTAACCCTCACCCTGGGCTTAACCATAGGTAAAAACTTAACACTTACCCTAAATCTAACCCTAACACTAACCATAGGCCTAACCCTAACCCTAACCTTAACCATAGACCTAATGCTAACCATAACCCTAGCCCTAAACCTATCCATTACCCTAATCATAAGCCTAACCCAAATGCTAACCCTAGGCCTAACACTAAACCTATCACTAAAACTAACCCTATCCATTACCTAAACCTAACCTGAACATTAAACCTAACCCTATCAATTTCTCTAACCCTAACCCTAACCCTAATGCTAATTCGAGTCCTAAACCTAAACCATAACCCAAACCAAACTCTGAACAAGACACTGACTCTAATAATACACCTAGCTCTAAACCTGACCCTTACCCTAAACCTAACCCTTACACTATACCTAGATATAAAACTAACCATGACACTATCCCTAATCAAACCATAGACCTGACATTAGCACTCTACCTAATTTTTGCTCTAAACCTAGTGCAAACCCTAGCCCTCACCCTAGCCATAAACCAAGCCTTAATCCTAATCCAAACCCAAACCCTAGCCCAATCCCTAATTTCAACCCTTGTCCTAGTTGTGAACCTAGGTATAAACACATCCCTTGCCCTAACCCTAACCATAACCCTAACATTATCACTAACCCTAACCCTAGCACTAACACTAGGCCTAATCACAACAGAAACCCTAGCTCTAATCCTAGCCCTAATTTATCACTAAATGTAACCCTTATTCTAACCCTAGCGCTAAGACTAAATATAACACTCGAGCTAGACTTGTTTATAGTACTAACTTATCTGTTACCATAACCCTAATACTAATCCTAACCTTAGCCCTAACCCTAGATTTAACCATAATTCTAAATCTAACCCTTACCCTAAGCCTAAACTTCACCCTACCACTAGCCCTATCACTATTGCTAATCCAAAAAATAGCCCTAACCCAAGTCCGACACCTAAAACAAAACTGAGCTATAGCCCTAATGCTAATCCTAACCTAACTGTAACCATATACCTGAAATTAGCCCTAACCCTATCCATAACTTTAACACTATTACCTAAACCTAACATGAAACCTAAACCTAACAATATCCATTTTCCTAACCCTAAACCTACCCCTAATGCTTAAACCATACCCTAAACCTAATCCTAACCCTTTTCCTGACCCTAATAATCTGGCTATCTAAAACTGAATCTAACCCTTAACCTAAGCTTTGCACTATACCTAACCATAAAATTAACCTTAAAACTATCTCTAACCATAACACTACACCTGACCCTAGTCCTAATGCTAGCCCTAACCCTAACAAAAACTGTAGCCCTAATTCTGGCCATAAATTTAGCCTTAATCCTAACCCTAACTCAAACACTAGATCTACCCTAAATTAAACCTTTACCCTAGGCCTAAACCTAGCTATAACATGATACCATACCCTAACCCTAATCCTAATCCTAGCCCTAAACCAAGGCCTAGCCCTAACATTAACCCTAGGTCTAATCCTATCCATAATTTAGCCCTAATCCTAAACCTAACCACATCCCTAGCCCTAAGACTAACTCTAATTCTCACCCTAGCCCTATCCCTAGTTCTAAACTTATCCCTTTCTATAAGCCAAAGCCTAGCCCTAACCCTAACCGTAGCCCAAACCTAGCACTAAACTTAGGACTAGCAATAACCTAGATCTAACCCTAACTCTAAATCTAACCCTAAGCCTAAACCTAAACCTCACCCTAACACTAGCCCTAACCCTAATGCTAATTTGAAAACTTGCCCTTAGCCTAGCCACAACTCTAAAAAAAAAACTGAGCTATTGCCCTAATCATAACCCTTCACCTAAACCAAATCCTGATGCTACATGTAGCCATTACCCTAACCCTAAAACTAATATTGACCCTGACTCTGAACCTAAAACTAACCCTAGCTCTAAATATCACCCTAAACCTAAACCTAACCCAAACACTAGACCTAGCCCTAACCCTAAGCATAAACTAGCCCTAATTGTAAAACTTGTTCTTACATTAGCCATACCACTAAACCTAACACAAAACCTAGCACTAATCTGAGCCCTAACTCTAACTTTAACCCTAGCCTAAACCTAACCCTAACCTTAGCTCTAATTCTGTCCCTTACCCTAAGCCAAACCCTCACCCTAATGCTACCCTAGTTCTAAACCTAATCCTTAGCCTACCCCAAACCCTAACTCTATTACTAGTCCTAACCCTAGACCTCATTCTATCTCTAACACTATTCCAAAGCCTAAGCCTAACCCTGACCCTTATTCTGAACCTAACACTAACCCTAGGACAAAGCCTAAACCTAACTTTAAACCAAACCCTAACACTAGCGCTACTGGTAAACCTATCCCTAAACCTAACCTTAACACTAACACTAGATCTAAACTTAATCCTAAATATAGCCATAAATTTAGACCTAGCCCTAAACAAAAACCTAGCCCTAATCTTAACAGTAACCATTAAACTAACACAAAGATTAAGCCTACCACTAGACCTAACTTAGTTCTAATTCTGGCCCTAACACTAAATCCAATAATAACCTGACACTGACCTTTACCCTAACATAAATCCTAGCTCTAAACCTTATCCGAACCCAAAACCTAACCGTAATACAGGATTTATCCATAACCCTAACCCTGGAACTAGCCATAAACATAACCCTAGCTCTTACATTATCCATAGCCCTGATGCTAGCCATAAACTTCACATAAAACATAGCCCTAAACCTAGCCCTAAGCATAACCCTAACATTAACCTAGCCGCAAACCTACCCTAATGCATGCCATAGCCCTTACCCTAGCTCAAACTTTAGCCTTTAGTCTTAGCATAACCCTAGCCCTAACCCTAACCTTAATCCTAGCCCAAATCCTAACTATAACCATAGCCCAAAACTTAGATGTAATTTTAAAGATAACCCTGAACCTAATTGTAATCATAGCCTTAACAGTAACCCTAACCCTAACCATAGCCCTGATTCTAACCCTAGCTCAAACCCTAACACTTACCCTAAACCTAACCCTAACACTAATCCTAACCCTAATCCTAACCTTAACCCAAGCCCTAACACTGGCACTAACCCTATCCATTAACCTAGGCATAAGCCTAAACCAAATGTTAACACTAGGCCTAACCCTAACCCTGTCCCTAATATTAACCCTATACATTACTCTAAACCTAAACTGAACCCTAAACCTAACCCTATCCATTACTCTAAGCCGAACCCTAACACTAACATTACTTCAAACCCTAACTGTAAACCTTAACCCAAAACAACCCTAACTGGGACTCTGACCCTAATAGTACACCTAGCTCTAAAGCTGAACCCTACCCTAATCCTAACTCTTACATTAGACCTAGGTGTAAAACAAACCCTAAAACTATTCCTAATTGTAACTCGAGACCTGATATTAGCCCTAGCCCTAATCTTAGCCCTAAACCTAACACAAACCCTAGCCCTAAACCTAGCCTTAATCCTATCCAGAACCCTCACCCTAGCCCTATCCCTAATTTGAACTTTGCCCTTGCCCGGAACTAGATATTTAACCCCATCCTTGACCCAAAACTAACCCTAAACCTAGCACTAACCATAGGCCTAAACCTAATACTAATCCTAGCACTTATCCTACCCCTAATTTAGCCCGAACATTAAACCTAAACCTAACCCTAGCCCTAAGACTAACTCTAACTCTCAACATAGCCCTATTTCTGTTTCTAATCCTATCAGTTACTGTAACCCACACACTAGCCCTAAACTTAGCCCTAACCCTAGCCATAGCCCTAACCCTAGATCTAACCATAGTGCTAAATCTATCCTTAAACTTAAGCCTAAACCTCACCCTACCACTAGCTCTAAAAGTATTGCTAATCCTAAAACTAGCTATAAATCTAGCCCTAGCCCTAAAACAAAACTGAGCCATTGCTCTAACCATAAACCTTACTGTATACCAAACCCTACTACTATAATTAGCCATAACCCTAGCTCTAATTTGAGTCCTAGGCCTAAAATTAACCCTGACCCAACTCTTATCCAAACACTAACCCTAACTCTATATATCATCCTAACACTAAAGCTAATACTAACAGAAGACCAAGCCCAAAACTAACCGTAAAAATAACCATAATTGTAACCCTAGTTTTACATTGCAAATAGCCTTAACCCTAACACAAAAAAGCTGTAATCTGAGCCCTAACTAAATTTAAAGCTAACCCTAACCTTAAACCTAGCCCTAAACCTAACCCTAAAAGTAGCCCTAACCCTACTCTAACCCTATCCTTTACGCTAAGCCAAATCCTATCCATAATGCTAAACCTAGACCTAATCCTAATCTTTAGCCTAAACCAAACACTAACCCTATTACTAGTCCTAACCCTAGTCCTCATTCTACCTCTAACCCTAACCCAAAACCTAACTCTAAACTTCAACCTTTTTCTAACCCTAACATTAATTATAGGTTTAAGCCTGACCCTAACCCTAAATCAAAATCTGAAACTAGCCCTACCAGTAACCTTATACCTAAACCTAACCCTATCACTAGTCCTAGACCTAAACCTAATCCTAAATCTAGTGATAACTCTAGCCCTAGACCTAAACAAAAACTTAGACTTAGCCGTAAGAATAACCATTAACCTAAAACAAACACTAACCCTACCCCTATACCTAACCCTAGTCCTAATTCTGGCATTTACCCTAACACTAACACCCTAGATCTTGCATTAACCGTAGCACTAACCCTAGACCTAAACCTAACACAAAACCTAGACTTGATCCTAGGCCTAAATCTACACTAAGCATAACCCTCACCCTAACCATAGCCCTAACCATAAACCTAAGCCTCATCTTAGTCCTAAACCTAGCTCAAAACCTAAACATTAGCCTAAATATAACCTTAGCACTGTCCCTAAACTTAACCCTAACACTAGCCCTAATCCTAATGTTAACCCTAGAACTGACCTTAGCTCTAACCCTAGCCATTACCTTAATTTTAACCCTAACCCTATGATAACCCTAGCCCTAACCCTAACCAAAACCTTAACACAAACCATAAACCTAACCCTAGACCTAACCCTAAACCTAAACCTTTGTGTATCCCTAACTATAACTAAAACCCTAACACTTAAACTAAACCCAACAGTATACCAAGCCCTAAAACTAAACTTAACCCTAAATCTAACCTTAACGCTAATGCTAACCTTACATGTATCCGAATATATTACCCTAAAACTAACCCTAACTCTAATGAAAATTCTACCCCTAACCCTTCTGAAAGTAACCCTAAAAATAACCATAAACCTAACCCTAGACTTAACACTAAACCTAACGGTCACCATGGACAAACCCTAGCTCAAAACCTAACCATTACTCCAAACATAACCCTATCTCTATAATAAGCTAGGCTTACTAGCCCTAACCCAAACCATATCCTAACTGTAGACCTACTCTTAACAATAGCCTTAGCCCTAACCCTAGCTCTAACCCTATACATTATCCTTATGATAACCCTAATCCTAATGCTAAACCTAGGCCTAACCCAAACCGTTTTGCAAAACTGAAACTTCACCATTAGCCTAAACCTACCCTGAACCTAAACCTAAACCTATTCATTACTCTAACCCTAAAAATGCTCATTGGAGCCCTATCCTTAAACATTAACCTAAAACAAACCCTAATCCTGATCCTGACCCTAAAAATACACCTAGCTTTAAACCTGACCCTTACCCTAAGCCTAAAACTTACACTATACCTAGACACAAACCTAACCCTAAATCTACCCCTTAATGTAACACTAGGCCTGTCATTAGCCCTAGCCCTAATTCTAGACCTAAACCTACAAAAAACCCTAGCACTCATTCTAGCCCTAAATCTAGTCTTAATCATATCCCTAACCCTAACCCTAGACCTAACCCTAATTCTAACACTTATGCTACCTCTAAACCTAGCTATAACGCCAACCCTTACCCTAACCATAAGCATAACCCTAGTTCTAATGCTATGCATAAGATGAACACTAACCCTAGCCCTAAACCTAGCCCTAATTTAGCCCTATCCCTAAAAATAAACATAGCCCTAGCTCTAAGACTAACTCTAACTCTCGTCCTAGCGCTATCCTTATTTATACACCTAACCGTTACCATAATCCTAACCCTAGCCCTAACCCTTGCCCTATCTTTAGACCTACCCAAACACTAGATTTAATGCTAACTCCAAATCTAACCCTAACCCTAAGCATAGCCTAACTCTAATATTAGTCCTAACCCTAATGCTAATCATATAACTAGTGCTAACTGTAAACCTAGGACTAAGACCAAACTGATCAATACCCTTAACCCTAAACCTTAACTTAAACCAAAATCTAACACTACAACTAGACCTAACCCTAGCCCTAATTCGAGTCCTAACCCTAACCTTAAAATTTACCCTGACCCTGACTCATATTCTAACAGTTACCCTAGCTCTAAACACCATGCTAACTTAAACGAAACTCTAACAGTAACCCTAGACCTAATTCAAGTCATAAAGCTAATTTTAAAACTAACCCTGACCCTGAGTCATATCCTAAAAGTCACCCTAGCTCTAAACATCACCCTCACCTTAAAACGAACCCTAAAAGCAACCCTAGCCCTTATTTGAGTTTTAACCCTAACCCTAAAACTAAATCTGATTCTTACTCATATCCTAACAATAACCCTAGCTCTAAATATTACCCTAATCATAAACCTAAATCTTACACTACACCTACCCCTATACCTAACCCTAAAACTAACCCTAAATGTAATCCTAGTTCCTACATTAGCCATTGACTTAATCCTAACAGAAAAAAATAGCACTAATCTGAGTCCAAAATCTAGATTTAACCCTAACTCTAATCCTAATGCTAGCCTAACCCTAGCTCTAAGGCTATCACTTACCCTAAGCCAAACACTAACCATAATGGTAAACTGGACCTATCCCTAAACTTTAGTCTAGCCAAAACCTTAACCCTATTAATAGTCCTTAACTTGAGCCTCAATCTAGCTCTAACCCTATCCCAATCCCAAATACTAACCCTGATTTTTATTTTGACCCTAACACTAACTCTAGTTCTAAACCTGACCCTAACCATAGACCAAACCCTAACACTAGCCTTAGACCTAAACCTAATCCTAAATCTAGACTTAACTCAAGCCCTAGACCTAAATAAAAACCTAGCCTTAGCCCTAACAATAACCATGAACCTAATCCAAACACTAACCTTACCCCTAGACCTAAACCTAGTCTAATTCTGGCTGGAATCCTAACTCTAACTCTAACCCGAACACAGACCCTGCCTTTATTGTAAAACTATCTATAAATCTGACCCTAACCGAAAATCTAAACCTAACAATATACCTAGCCATAACCCTAACTCTAAAACTAGCCCTAAATATAACCCTAGCTCTTACATTACCACTAGCACTAACTCTAGGCCTAAACCTAACACAAAAGATAGAGTTAATCCTAGGCCTAAACCTAGGCTTAAGCATAACCTTAACCCTAGCCCTAGCCCTAACCCTATCCTAACCCTCACCTTCAACCTAATCCTAGCTCAATGCCTAACTCTTACCCTAAACATAAACCTACATCTATCCCTAAAAATAACCCTAACCCTAGTCATAATTCTAACCTTAACCCTAGCCCTATACCTAGATCTAAACATACCCATAACCCTAAACCTAATCCTAACCCTATTGATAACACTAGGCCTAACATTTATGCTATAAGTAACCAGAAAACTAACCCTAGACCCAAACCTCAACCTCACACTCGCCATAGACTTAACCTGAGCACAAACCCTAACTCTTATCATAAACCTAAACATAACCATAGCTCTAACCCAACACCTAAACCTCTATCTAACCATAACTATAACCCTAAACCTACATCTAAAACTATCCATTACACTAACCATAACCCTACCTAATGATGACCTAGCCCTAATCCTAATCCTAACCCTAATCATACTGTAATCTTATCCCTAGACCTAATCCTAAATCTAACCCTCACCCTAGGCATTACCCTAGCTAAAAACCTAACCCTTATGCTAAATATAACCCTAACCCTAGTTCTAACCCTAACCCTACCCATAACTCAAGACCTATTCCTAACCATAAACCTAGCCCTAAACTTAGCCCTAAACTATCCATTATACTAACCCTAACCCTTACCATAATGTGAACCCTATACTTAACCCTATCATTACCCTAACTCACAGCCAAATGCTAACTCGAGACCTAACCCTAAAAAATAACTTTTACCAAACTCTAACTCTGACCATAACCCTAATAAATCCCCTAGCTCTTAAGCTTACCCTTACCCTAAACAGAACCCTTATACTACACTTAGCCATAAACCTAATCCTAAAACTAACTCCAACATTAAGCATAGATCTGACATTAGCCCTAGCCCTAATACTAGTGCTAAACTTAACACAAATCACAACCTTCATTTTAGAACTAAACACTCCCTTATGCCTAGCCTAACCCTAATATTAGCTCTAACCCTAACACTAATCCTAGCACTAATCTTAGCCCTAATTTAGCCGTACACCTAACCCTAGCCCTAATCCTAGCCATAAGACTAACTCTAACACTCACCTTAGCCCCATCCCTAGTTCTAACCAAATCTCTTACCAGAACATTAATCCTAGACCTAACCCTAGCCCTATCCTTAGTCCTAGCCATAACTTAAATCTAACTTTAACTCTTAATCTAACGCTAAACCTAAGTTTAACCCTAATCCTAACACTAACTGTAAATCTAACTTTAACCCTAAGGCTAAACCAAAACCTAACATTAGCCCTAACCCTAATGCTAATCCTAAAACTAGCCCTAACCCTAAAATAAAACTGAATCATAGCCCTAACCCTAAGCATTAAGCTACACCAAACCCTAACCCTTACCTTAGCCATAATTTGAGATTTAATCCAAACACTAAAATTAACCCTGACCCTGACTCTGACCATAACCCTAACCCTAGCTCTAAACATAACCCTAACCCTAAACCTAAACCTAACACTAGACAAAGCCCAAACCCTAAACCTACATTTAACCCTAAACATAACCCTGGTACTTACATTAGTCATAACTGTAACCCTAGCACTAATTAAACACAAAACCTGGACCTAATCCAAGCTGTAACCACAGTTTAAACCCTAATCCTAACCCTAACCCTAGCTTTAATCATACACAAAACCCTAGCCCTAACCCTAGCTCTAAACCTGTCCATTCCCATAACCATAACCCTAACGCTAATGATAACCTTAGTCCTAAACTTAACGGTATCCCTAATCCTAATCATATCCATTACCCTAAACCTAACCTAGACGCTAAACTTCACCCTATCATAAACCTACCACTAACCCTAATGCTAATTTGAGCCCTAACTTTAAACGTTAACCTATCACAAACCCTAACCCAGACCCTGACTCTAAAAATATTCCTAGCTCTAATCCTGACCCTAACCCTAAAACTAACCCTTACACTACATGTAGCCATAAATCTAACACTAAAACTATCTTTAACAATAACCCAAGACCTGATATTAGCCCTAGCCCTAATACTAGCCCTACCCTAAAATAAACTCTAGCCCTAAACCTAGCCCTAATAATAACCCTTACTTTAAAGATAGCCCTAAACCTAATTCTAACACTCACACTCACACTAAACCTAGCTATAACACCATCCCTTACCCTAAACTTAATCCCAACCCTAGACCTGATGCTAGACCTAAGCTGAACACTAACCCTAGTCCTAATCCTAGCCCTAATTTAACCCTATCCCTAATTCTAATGCAAACCATAGCTCTAAGACTAACTCTAACTCTTACACTAGACCTATCCCTAGTTCTAAAACTATCACTTTCCTTAACCCTAACACTGGCCATAAACATAGACATAACCCTAACCATAAATCCTGCCTAATCCTTATTCCTAGTCTTAATCCTAGATCTAACTGTAAGTCTAACTCTATCACTAACCCTAAGACTAACATTAATACTAATTATAATACTAGCCCTAACTTTAACACTAATTATAATACCAGCCCTAACCCTAATACTAGCAGTAAAACAAAACCAACAAATAGCCCTAACACTAAACCTTAACTTAAACCAAACCCTAGCACTACACCTAGACATAACCCTAGCCCTAATTTGAGTCCTAACCTAAACTTTAATACTAATCCTGACTCTGACTCATATCCTAACACACACTCTAGCTTTAAACACACCCTAAACTTAAACCAAACCCTTACAGTAACTCTAGCTTTATTTTGAGTCCTAAACCTAACCCTAAAACTAATCCTGACCCTGACTACTCACCTAACACTAAGACTAGCTCTAAATATCACCATAACCTTAAAACTAATTCTAACACTAGAAGTTTAAAACCTAAACATAATCCAAAAATTAACCCTAATTGTAACCCTAGTTCTTACCTTAGCCATTGTTCTAAAACTACCCTTAAACCTAACACAAAATTAGCCCTAATCCGAGCCCTAAACCTAGCTCTAACCCTAACCCTTGCCCTAACCCTAGCCCTAGCCATATCTCTAACCTTATCCCTTACCCTAAGCCAAACTCTAAACCTAAAACTAAGCCTAATTCTTTACCTAACCTAAACCCTTACCCTATTAGTCCTAACCTTAGCCCTCATTCTAGATCTAACCCTAAACCCAAACCCTAATCCTAACCCTGACCCTTATTCTGACCCTAACACTAATCGTAGGTATAAATCTGAACCTAAACCTAAACCGCTCCCAAACACTAGCCCATCCTGTAATTTATACCTAAATTTAACCATGACACTAGCCCTAAACCTAATCCTAAATCTAGCCATAACTCGAACCCTAGACCTAAAGAAAAACCTAGCCCTAGCCCTAACAATAACCCGTAGCCTAAGCCGAACAATACCAGTTCCCTAGACCTAACCCTAGTCCTAATTCTGGCTTTAACCCTAACCCTAACCTTAACCTGAACACTGACACTGACACTAACACTAACCCTAGCTCTAAACATCACCCTAACCCTAAACTTAACCCTAAAACTATGCCTAGCCATAAAATTAAACCTAAAACTAGACTGAATCATAACAACTTCTTACATTAGCTGTAGCCCTATCCTATCACAAAACCTAGCCCCAATCAAAGCCATAAAGAAGCTTTAACCCTAAAGCTATTCCTAATCCTAACCGTAGCCCTAACCCTTACCCTAAGCCTAACCCTAGACATAATCCTTAGCATAACCCTAGCCTTAATCCTAGCTCTAACCTATCCATCACTCTAATGATAACCCTAACACTTATGCTAACCCTAGGCCAAACCCTAATTCTATCCCTAATCCTAAGCCTATCCATTACCCTACACTTAACCTGAACCTTAAACCTAAAACTATCATTACCCTATCCTTAACAATAATGCTAACTCAAGCCCTAAACTGAAACCTTAACGTAACAAAACCATAAACCTGACCCTAACCTAATAATACCCCGAGCACTAAACCTCACCTAACCATAAACCTAAACCTTACAATAGACCTAGCTATAAGCCAAACCCTACAACTATCCCTAACTGTTAACCTAGACATGACTTTTGTCCTAGCTCTAATTCTAGTCCTAATCCTAACACAAACCTTAGCCCACATCCTAGCCATATACTTCACCTTAATCATAAACCTAAGACTAACCTAACCCTAATTATAAACCTCATCCTAGCCCTAAAACTAGAAATAATCCCAATCCTTACACTAAACCTAACCCTAACACTAACTCTAGACCTAACCCTAGACCCAACCCTAACACAAACCCTAGCCCTCATTCCAGGCATAATTTAGCCCTATCCCTAATCCTAACCCTTGCCCTAAGACTAACTCGAACTCTCACCCTAGCCCTATACTGAGTTCTAACCCAATCCCTTATCATCACCCTGAACCTTGCCTAAACTTAGCCCTAACCATAGCCCTATCCTTAGCCCTAGCTCAAAACCTAGGTCTAAACCTAATTTTAAAATCTAACCCTAAATCTAAGCCTAAACCTAAAAAACACTAGTCCTAACCCTAACACTAATCCTAAAGCTAGCCCAAAACCTACCTCTAGCCCTAAAACAAAACTGAGTCATAGCCCTAACCCTAACCCTTACCTAAACCAAATCCTAACCTTACACCTAGCCCTAAACCTATCTCTAATTCTAGTCTTAAATCTAACCTGGAATGTAAACTGGACACTGACTCTGAACCTAACACTAACTCTAGCTCTAAATATCATCAGAACCATAAACCTAACCCTACACTACACTTAGCCCTAACCCTAAAGCTATAACTAGCACTAATCATAACCCTACTTTGTACATTACTTGTAGCCTTAACCCTAGCGTAACCTAACCAAAAACCTAACCTTAATCTGAGTCCTAAACCTAGCTTCAACCCTAAACTTAAACCTAACCCTAACCCAAAGAAAAGCCCTAATATTATACATAATTCTATCCCTAATCTTAGGTCTAACCCTATCCACTAGCCTAATGATAACCTTAAGCCTTATGCTAAACATTAGGCATAATCTTAACCCTCTCCATTACTCTAAACCACATCTAAACCCTAAACTTATTCCTGTCATTACCCTAACCCTAAACCTGATGCTAATTCAAGCCCTAAACCTGACTTCTAACCTAAACAAAACCCTAATCTTGAACCTGGCCATAATAATAACCCTACATCTAAACCTGACCCTTACTCTAAACCTGACCCTTACACTGGACCAAGCCATAAACCTAACACTAAATCTATCCCTAACTGTAACCTTAGACCTGGCATTAGCCCTAGCCCTAATACCAGCCCTAACCCTAACAGAGACACTAGACCTCATTCTAGCCCTAAGCCTACCCTTAATCACAAACCTAACTGTAACCCTAGCCCTAACACTAATACTAACCCTCGCCCTACCCCTCAACCTAGCTATAAACCATTCCCTTAACCTACATGTAATCCTAATTCTAACCCTAACTTGAGTCTAAACCTAACACTAACCCTAGCCCTAATATAGCCCTATCCCTAACCATAACCCTAGCCCCAGGCCTAAAACTAACTCTATTCCTCACACTAGACCTATCATTATTTCTAACCATATACCTTACCATAAACCTAACCCTAGCTCTAACCCTAGTCCTAACTCTTGCACTATCCTTTGCTGCAGTCTGGCTGGGCACAATTCAGGAGCCACTTGTCAAAAGAAACTAACTTTATTTTTACAACCACACACTCCAAACAAAACAGCTCCTCAGGAAAAACCCTCAGAGCCCAACTGCCACCACCGGCTTCCCACAAGCCTCTCAACCTCCCCCACTCCTCCTGCTCTTGAGGCCGATTGGCTGGGTCGCATGGGCGGAGCCAAAAAAGTCCCCCAATGAGCAGCTCCGTAGTCTGAAAGGGCAGGGAAACAGCCCAATGAGCACCACCACAGAGGAGTCAATCAGCTAGAAGTTGCTGGGGCCACTGTGAGCCAGTCATCAGCTGGAAGTCTGAAAGTTTGCTGGGGCCTCTTCGGCTGTGGCTCTCAACATCTCCCTGTCTCTGTTTAAACAACAAGCATGTGGCTTAGGGACCGTGCCTGCCTTAGGTTGTCCAATAGTACATATGGTGCTTACCCGTTATCGGGTGAGCTGACCTCAAGGCGTCAGCCTCCTGTCTTAGGTTGGTACCATTGCAATTGGATCTTACCGTCACTGACTACCGGTCCAGGTCCAGTATACAGCCACACCTGTGGATAGGTCTTTGTACCACCTGGGGGGGGGGGGTGAGGTTCTTTGCCTCACCTCTGTTGGCCCCCAAATTTAGCTGAACAATCATGACAAGCAGAAGGGAGGAAGATTCACCAAGCCAATTGACTGCTCCTTTTGGAAAAATTGTACCACCGATGACATCATCAGCAAAAATACCCCAACACTACCACAAGTCGCTGCACCAACAGATAGTTCACAATGCATATAGGTGAGTTCACAATGCATACAAGTGATACATGGTCCAGGCAAGTTCTGCAAGCAGTTCAGTGATGGCTATTGTAGAAGCTGTAGATTGGTTTTATCTTTGTCTTCACCGGCACTGGGATGAAGATAGGAATTCTGGCAATAATGGCTAAAGAAAAAAATTATGTAACATTCCAGAAGGCACTAAAAGAAAACAATTTTCTTAACAATTTACATTATCTTGAAGAGAATTATTAAATATAATGAAAAGGAAAGGTGAAAGTAAACAAAAAGATCTGTTAACCTCCTTTTTTGTTCACATATTAAAACAATCCTCAACAGTTGTTTACCCAATTTAAATTAAACCATTTAAATCACGTGAATAAAAAAAAAAAATATTTGGATCCATTTTTTCATGAGCGCTCATCATATGTGATATATGGACATACGTACATTCAAACATATAACACAAAAGACAAGTGTGCACACATAATATAATACATACAACACATAACATAATAGTAAAGGCCTTATAACTTTTTACAGGTGAAATCTCCATTGCAATGTTTAAAAAACTCTATAGTCAAAAAAATAGAACTGATCAGAAAAACATTAACCTAGGTCTGTATGAGCTCAAAAAACAAAATAGAACTTCATTATATAGGAAAGGGCAATAATAAAATAGATATTGAATAAAGCATCCTGGTTCTGTCGCAGATGTAAGAATAGCCAAACTGGAGTTCTGGATATCAGCTGTTATGGATTTGAGCCAATTCATCTTCTTTTTGGTATGTAGAAGTCGCTTTAGTTAATCTCTCTGGAATCCAAATCGGCTGCTGTTCTCCCTGTGGAAACACACAAACAGACCCCCGACTCCAGACAATTACTGGGTCAGGACCTTTCCATTGTCCTGTTAGAATATCCTTCCAAAGTACCTTGGGCTTATGTACATTTTTTGGACACATATGCCTTTCCGCAGCACTAAGCCCTGATGAATCCAAATTTTAAAAGTTTAGAGTAAAAAGGGTTATTTTAAGTTTATCTTTGGGGAATATATACTCCTTCCCAATTCCTTCTTTTTGCTTTAATAAGTACATTTTAATAGTTTGATGAGCTCTTTCAACTATGCCTTGTCCCTGAGGATTGTATGGGATTCCTGTTATATGAGTAATGCCAAATGTTGAGCAAAATTGTTTAAAAGAGGTAGAAGTATAACCAGGGGCATTATCTGTTTTTAACTGTTTTGGAACGCCCACAGTGGCAAAATTTTGTAAGCAATGAGCTATAACATCTTTACTTTTTTCTCCGGCATGAAGGGAGCTCATCAAAAATCGAGAAGAAGTATCAACTGTAACATGCAAATATTTTAATTTTCCAAATTCTGGCAAGTGTGTGACGTCCATCTGCCAAATATGGTTAGGTATCAATCCTCTAGGATTGACTCCAAGATTACAAAGGTCACATAATTTTGACACTGTTTTATTATTTGTCTAGATTGTTCCTTAGTTATTTTAAAATGCTTTTGTAAAGTATTAGCATTGACATGGAACTTTTTATGAAAATTTATAGCTTCATCTAGTGTAGAGAAAATATGTATGTCATGTGTAGTTTTATCTGCTATATCATTGCCCAAACTAAGGGCTCCAGGCAATCCTGTATGTGCCCTGATATGTCCTATAAAGAATGGATCTTTTCTGTCCCAGATTAGACTTTGTATAGTGGAAAGCAAAGAGAAAACATTAGAGGAAGGGGAAATCCTACCAGCATCTTCAAGGGATACTATAGCATTAACTATATACTGACTATCGGAAAATAAATTAAATACAGAATATTTAAACATCACAAAAGTTTGTAATACTGCATTAAGCTCTACCTTTTGAGCTGATTGTTTGAGTACTAAAAATGTAAAAGTTTGATCATGTGTAACTATTGCTGCTGTACCATTATTTGACCCATCAGTGAATATATTTGGAGCATTCATGATAGGTGTTTTTCTTACCATTTTTGGAAAAATTACAGGATGTGATGACCAAAAAGACAATAAAGGATTAGATGGTAAGTGGTTATCAAATGAAACATTAGATTTGCACATGATTATTTCCCAAGTATTTAACTCATTAGCTAACTCATCAATTTGATTCATAGTATATGGAGTAATAATTTTATTGGGAGAAATTCCAAACACTCCCTTTGCTGCTTTTATTCCTTTGAGCATTAATTGTACTACAGCCTCAGGATACCTAGTAAGAATAGTGTTAGGAGAATAAGATAAATGTATCCATAATAATGGACCTTCTTGCCAAAATACTCCTGTAGGAATATTTTTGTTGGTAGTACAATAAATAATAAAGGCAAACTTATATCAATTCTATCCAAAAGCCTATTTTCCATATATGTTTCAATGATTTTTAATGCCTTTCTTGCTTCAGGCGTTAACATTTGGGGTGAATTTGGATCTGATAGACCTTTTAGGATATCAAATAAAGGTCCTAACTCTCCTGTTGGTATACCTAGAAAAGGCCTTATCCAATTTATGTCTCCTAATAACTTTTGAAAGTCATTAAGTGATTTGAGTTGATCTACTCGTATTTGAATTTTTGGTGGACGGACCATGGTTGAGGATAATAGAACTCCTAAATAATTAATTGGAAAATTTAATTGTACTTTATCTATTGCTATCTCTAGATTATAATTTTTTAATAAGTTTGTAAGTGTGGCATAACATTCTAGCAATGTGTTTTTAGCTTTGTGTGCTAATAATACATCATCCATATAGTGAAACATTTGTAGTTCAGGATTTTGATTTCTAAGTGGCTGGATTACTTTGTTAACATAAATTTAACACATAATTGGGCTGTTAGCCATCCCTCTATGGAGTACTTTCCATTCATATCTCTGATCAGGACCTTCATGATTTAGTGCAGGGATAGTAAATGCAAAACGTTGACTACCCTCAGGATGAATTGGAATTGAAAAAATAATCTTTAATATCTATAACTAAAACATACCAAGTTTTTGGCAAAGCAGACAATTGAGGAATCCCCGATTGAGCAGGTCCCATAATAACCATCTCATTATTAATGGCTCTTAAATCTTGCAATAATCTCCATTTACCAGATTTCTTTTTGATGACAAAAATGGGAGTATTATGGGGAGACACAGAAGGTTGTATAAGTCCTTCCACTAATTGTTGTTTGACCAGGTCATGGGCTGCTTGTATCTTTTCTTTAGTCAGGGGCTACTGATGAACCCATACTGGTCTTTCTGATTTCCAAGTAATTTTTATTGTCTCAGTGGCCCTTTCTGAATATCCAACCCATGTCTGTCCGTTCCTTAATCTATTTGTATTGGTTCTGCTATACCTTGTTCTTGTTTTTCTAATCTTTTTCCTTTCCTAAAACCTTGTCTAGTCATAATAGTGGGTGCATTTTGGTTGATGTTATTTGTTAATGTCAAACCTAATTGATCTAGGACATCTCATCCCCATAAATTTACAGGAAGATGATCCAATACATATGGCTGTATAGTTCCTTCACATCCTTCAGGATCCTTCCAATCTAATACCATTGCACTTCTATGGGGATTAGTCGCCACTCCTAGGCCTCGAAGCGTTTGAGTGGCTTGTTGTAATGGACAATGTTTTGGCCATTCTTGAAGAGAGATGATGCTAAGATCTGCACCTGTATCCAGTAGCCCATTAAAATCATGTCCTTGAATATTTAGTTTTAGCATGGGGCAAGAATCTAAATTTAAAGAAAGCATAGCCCAGTCTACATCTGTGGAGCCTAATCCCTTGGAACCTCTTTCTACAGTACGACTGGAAATTTTATCATGTAGGCCGGGTATTATTAGTAAATGTGCTATTCTATCTCCTGGTGAAATTACTGATATACGCTTTGGAGAACTGGCTATAATTTTTATTTCACCTTCATAATTGGGATCAATTACCCCAGGACTTGTCATAAGTCCTTTTAGAGTAGAAGAGCTGCGTCCCAATAATAAGCACACTGTTCCTTTGGGAAGAGGTCCTTTTACCCCTGTGGGAATGATTTGAACTCCCATCTCTGGAGTTAGTACTGCTCTGGCGGAGGCACAGATGTCCAACCCTGCGCTCCCTCTGGTTTGTCTGATGAGGGATATGATGGACAATGTGTCCTGATGGGGTTGCTAGGTTCCTCCAGTGCTCCGTATATTTGTGGTTTGGGGCCCTGGGGCATTGGGCCCCCCTGTCCATTTTTTGGCAATTGAGCCCGTTGCCTTGCTCCATGATATCATGGATAAACACCTGGTCCTTGATCATTTTTTGATAATGGAGTACCCTCTATGGTGGTTTGAGAACGGCATTCATTAGCCCAATGTCTCCCTCTATGGCGTCATGGGCAAATACCCGGTATTCTACTCCTTTGATACCTAGTTTTTTTAAACCCTCCTCCTATGGGGCAATTCCTTTTAAAATGTCCTGTTTGTTCACAATTGTAGCATGTTCTTGGCCTGGCATCTAAAGCCTGTTTTACTGCAGCTGCCACAATTTGCCCTTGTTCATTAATGTCTCTGGCATCTAAAGCCTGTTTTACTGCAGCTGCCACGACTTGCTATTGTTCATTAATGTCTCTACATAATTTAATATATGTGTTTAAATCTTCATGTTTCCATGGTCTATTGATTTCTCTGCACCAATTATTCGCTTTGTCATAAGCCAGTTGTTTTATTAATGGCATTGCTTGTTCTGTATTCCCAAAAACTCTGGTAGCTGTTTGAATAAGCCTAATGGGTTCGACCAATATTACAGTGAAGGGTGCTTGAGGACCATAGGTTGTTACAGCCTCTTTTAGCTGCTTCACTGTTTTGAAATTTAAAGCATGGTGAATTCGCTGCCCTCCTGCCTCAAATACAGGGCATGTTAATACTTGAGATCCTGTCTCAGGATCCCAATATCAACTGCGGGGGTTGGGGTCCTCCCAGCATATGGAGGTGGCCTTGTTAGTTGGACATTTACATCCTCTTGTGATAGAAAGGTGTTAGTAGCACTCTCCTGTAGAAGTGGTGCTGTTGGCTGGACACTTACGCCCTCTGGTGATAGAAAGATGTTAGTAGCAGTCTCCTTTTGTAACTTTCCCCCAGATGGCTTTTTCTGTTCTACACTTTCTTTCTCTGTCTGACTAGCTTGAGAGGCCTTTGGACTAAGCAAACAAGATATGAATGTCCACAATGGCAATGTGCCAACTGGAAGAGTCCCTGAGCTTTTCTTTTCTATTCTTTTTAAATCTTCACCATGATGGTTCCATTGTGATATATTTAACAACTCCTCCTTAAAAAGCCACGTGCTACATTTTTGTATTGTATCAACTTAGGCCCTGACTGCTCTTGATTTTAGTGGGATGCCTCCTTCCTCTAACAATTTACTTAACACTCTTTCGGTTTATTTTTTACTAATTTCTGATCCCATATTTCTACTATAATACAACCCAACGAGATAGCACCAAACAAAACCGAGACAGAATGAAATAAAAATGGAACAACAAAAAATCGTTATAGCCTTTCTATCCTACTGACATGTCCATCCGTCCTTTCTCCCTATCTGTTCCTCAGATGCAAATAGTTTTTCCTCAGATGTGAGCGATTTTTCTTCCCTCTCACTCATATCCAGGGACAGGCAACTTAAAACAAAAGTGAAGCAAAACAAAAGAAGAATCTTAAAATGGCTACCCATCCTCTTGCCCTGCCCTCAGGGGCGAGCAGTTTACCTATCACTTACCCTCAGTCATTCCCCATGCGAGCCACCAAATGCAACAGTCTGGCTGGGGACAATTCAGGAGCCACTTGTCAAAAGAAATGAACTTTATTTTTAGAACCACACATGCCAAACAAAAGAGCTGCTCAGGAAAAACCCTCAGAGCCCAACTGCCACCACCGGCTTCCCACAAGCCTCTCAACCTCCCCCACTCCTCCAGCTCTTGAGGCCGATTGGCTAGGTCACATGTGCGGAGCCAATAAAAGTCCCCCAATGAGCAGCTCTGTAGTCTGAAAGGGCAGGGAAACAGCCCAATGAGCATCACCACACAGGAGCCAATCAGCTAGAAGTTGCTGGGGCCGCTGTGAGCCAATCATCAGCTGGCAGTCTGAAATTTTGCTGGGGCCCCTTCGGCTGTGGCTCTCAACAATTCTTAGTCCTATCACTAAACATAGATTAAATTATAACTCTAAATCTAAACATAACCCAAAGCCTAAGCCTAACCATTATAAATACATTTATATTTAGACCCTATGTCTACAGATGTTGGTTTCAATTATTATTTAGTATATAGTCATTAGTTTCATAAAAGGCAAACCATTTCTGGTTGTATATAGAGAACTGTTGGTCAGGTGTTAAGGGGGAAACGAGTGAGGGTATGAGATTAATCTATCTTAGCAAATTGGAGGAGAACTATAATGAATAGACAGGGGTAATTTATGGAAGAATGTACAAATTCAAATTCCTTATCTGTATTCATAAAATTACCCTATGTATAAATAGTAAAAGTTAGGAGGTTGAAATTGGAATAGAGGGAGGAAGAAAAAAGAAGAAAAAAAATAACAAGGAAAGAAAGAAAGAGAGGGAAAATAAAAATAAGAGAAAATAAGGGGGGGTTAGGTGGGCCTATGCAATTTTTCTATATTATACTCTTGTTGTGATTCAGTTCTTAAAGTCCAATTTCATGCAAGAAAACCTCTGTGTTCTATGCTACCTACTCTCTGCGCCAAGAGTGCCTGCACAGCCGAGACTTCCCTCTAAGCCAAGAGCAAACCCATGGCCAAGACTTCTGTCTGCGCCAAGAGCCTATGGCTGATACTTTTCTCTGAACTGAGAGCACATGCACAGCCAAGACCTTCATCTGTGCTGAGAGCTCATGTGCGGCCAAGACTTCCAAAGGAGCTGAGATCAACCACACAGCTGAGCCTTACATCTGCACAGAGAGCTCCAGTGTGGCCCTAGTTTTCTTCAAATTTCTATGATATTGGGCAATATTCATCTTTTACTTAACCTTACTATGCTCCACAGGTTTAGGCCTTCTCGCTTCAATGATTCATTGTCAGGAACAGTTTGTAATTTAAGATTTCCCTTCATTATGGCTTATTGATGTAAAGAAAAATTGAGCTGGAAATCAAACAGGGTTGGTAGGAGGTGCTTGAAACTTCACACAATCAGTTCTCAGTGGGCACTATCTGGTTTCTTTGCTTTGAAGGTAGTCCAAAGCTGAAGCATGCAAAAGCAACTGTATCTGAGAGCCCTTAAGGAGAAAACAGAGGAATATGAATGTATTGAAATAAGTCTCCCAATGACTTGATCAGATTTCTTTGATAATGTGCAGTATTCATCTTTAACTTGCCTCACTGGGCTCCCTAAGTTTGGGTCGTCTAGAATCAATGGTTTTCTATACAAGTAAGGGTTAGTGTTATGGTTAGGGTTAGGATTAGGTTTAGAGCTAGTGTTAGAGTTATTTTTGTTACAATTTCTTTTTTATTGGGTTGGATTCATGTTTTCCCTAGCCTTACTATGCTCTCTAGGTTTGGGCCTTCTGGGATCAATGGTTCGCTGTCAGGAACAGTTTGTATTTTAAGGTTTCACTTCATTTTGACCTATATGGGTAAATGGAAATAAAGCTTGAAATCAAACAGAGTTGGTTTGAAAATGTGCTTGAAACTCACACACTCAATCAGATCTCAGTGTGCATTTTCTGGTTTGTTTCTTTTGGAAGCAGCCCTATGCTGAAATAGAAAGAAATACCTTCATCTGTGAGTGCTTTAGGAGCAAGCTTCAATAATTTTTGGTCAAATTATTTTGATACTGTACAGGATTCATACTTTACCTATCCTTAGTAGTATCCCCAATTTGGGGCTTTTAAGTTCAATGGTTCACTGTCAGTAACACTTTGAATTTTAAGGTGTCACTTCATTATGGCCTATAGGTGTGAATGACAATGAAGCTGGAAATCAAACAGAGTTGGTACTAGCTGCTTGATACATCAAACATTCAATTAGTTCTCTGTGAGAACTCTCTGCTTTCTTTCAATTGAATATAAGCGAAAGGAGAAGCATTCAAAAACAACTTGATCCGAGAGTATTTTAGGAGACAATAGGAAAATAAGCATGTAATGAACTACCTTCCACAATTATTTGGTCAGACTTCTTTGATACTGTGCGTGATTCATCTTTTAGATTTCCCCAATAGGTTTCACAACTTTGGGACTTCTATGATCAAAGGTTATATAAATAGGTTAGGGTTAAGGTTACAGTTAGGGTTCGGGCTAGATTTAGACCTAGTGTTAGGTTTAGAGTTAGTTTTGTTCAAATTTTTTTGAATACTCGGCAGAATTCATCTTTTACCTATCCTTACTAGGTTCCCCAGGTTTGGGTCTTCTCAGTTCAATGATTTGCTGACAGTAACAATTTGAATTTTTAGGTTTCACTTCATTTTGATCTATATGGTAAAGGGAAATGGAGCTCGAAATAAAAGAGTATTTGTGCTAGCTGATTGAAACATCATACAGTCAATCAGTTCTCTGTGTGCACTCTCTGGTTTGTTTCTTATGCATGTAAACCTACGCTGAAGCATGCAAATCAACATTATCTGAGAGTACTTTAGGGGAAAACAGGAAAATAAGCATGTACTGAACTATCTCTTCCAATTATTTGGTCAGATTTCTTAGATGCTGCACATGATTCATCTATTAGCTTGCCCCGGTAGGATCTCCACATTTGGGACATCTAGGATCAATGATTTTCTAAACAGGTTAGGGTTAGGTTTAGGATTAGCATTAGGGCTAGCTTTAGAGCTAGTGTTAGGGTTAGAATTTGTTTTGTTCAAATTTCTTTGATACTGGGAAGGATTCACCTTTTACCTAGCCTTATTATGTGCCCCAGTGTTGAGCTTTCTTTGTTCAATGGTTCGTGGTTGGGAATAGTTTGTTTTTAATGTCTCACTTCATTTTGACCTATATGGGTAAATACAAATGGAGCTAGACATCAGAGGGTTGGTGCTGGCTGGTTGAAACTTCACATACTCAATCAGTTGTCTTTGGGCACTCTCTGGTTTCTTCCTTGTGAAAATAGCTATAAGATGAAGCATGCAAAACAAATTTATCCAAGATCACTTAAGGAGAAAACAGGACAATATGCATGTAGTGAAATACCTCCCCAAATTGTTTGGTCAGAGTTCTTTGATAATGTGCAGAATTCATCTGTAAGCTTGCCCCACTATTCTCTCCAAGTTTGAAACTTTTGTGATAAAAGGTTCTCTTAACAGGTTACAGTTATTGTTATGGTTACAATTAGGGAAAGGCTTAGAGCTAGTGTTAGGGTTAGAGTTAGTTTTTTCAACGTTTTTGATATTCTGAGGGATTCATCTTTTTTTCTATTCTTAGTATACTCCCCATGTTTGTGCCTCGTAGGTAAAAGGAGTTGCTCTCAGGAGCGGTTTTAATTTTCATGTTTCACTTCATTTTGCCCTATAGTGGTGAAAGGAAATGGAGCTGGACTCAAACAGGGTTTGTGCTAGCTGCTTGAAACTTTACACACTCAATCAGTTCTCAGTGCACATTCTCTCATTTCTTTATTGTGGAAATAGCCCAAAGCTGAACTAGAAAGAAAAAGCTATATCTGTGAGCACTATAGGAGCAAGCTTCAACATTTGTTCCTTGGATTGCTTTGATACTGTACAGGATTCATCCTTTTCCAATCCTTAGTAGTATCCCCAAGTTTGGACCTTCAAGGTTTTCCAGTTCACTCTCAGAAACAGTTTGAATTTTTAGGTTTCACTTTTTTCTGGTCTATAGATGTAAATGAAAATGGAGCTGTAAATCCTACTGGGTTAGTGATAGCTGCTGGAAACTTCACACACTCAATCAATTCTCTGTGGACACTCTCTGGTTTGTTCTTTGTGAATGTAGCCCTAAGCCAAAGCATGCAAAGCAAGGTTATCTGAGAGCACATTAGTAGAAAAAGGGAAATATAAATATATTGAAATATCTTCTCCATATATTTGATCATATTTCTTTGATACTGTGCAGAATTCATCTACTACCTTGCCCCACTAGGATCCCCAATTTTGGGACTTCTATGATCATAGGTTCTCTAAACAGCTTAGGGTTAGTGTGAAGGATAGAGTCAAATCTAGCATTAGATTTACAGTTAAATTTGTTCAAATTTATTTGCTACTGGGCAGTATCCATATTTTCCTTACCCTTGTTAATTTCCCCAGTTTTGGACCTTCTCAGTTCAAGTGTTTACCTTCAGGAACAGTGTATATTTAAAGGGTTCACTTCATTTTGATCTCTGTGGGTAAATAGAAATGGAGCACAATATCAAACAGTGTAGGTACTAGCTGCTTGATACTTCACATACTCAATCAGTTCCCTGTTGGTTCCTTATCATTTCTTTCTTGTGAGAGTATCCCAAAGCTGAAGCATGCATAAAATACTTTATCTGAGAGCACTTTAGGAGACAACAGGAAAATATGCATGTACTGTACTACCTCCACCAATAATTTGGTAAGATTTATTTGATGCTGCACAGGATTCATCTGTTAGCTTTCCCCACTAGTCTCCACAGGTTTGGAACTTCTATGTTCAAAGGTTCTCTAATCAGGTTAGTGTTAGGGTTGGGGCTAGTGTTAGAGCGAGTGTTAGGGTTACAGTTAGTTTTGTTCAAATTTCTTTGATATTGGGCAGGAGTTATCTTTTACCTAGCCTTACTATGTTCTCCAATTTTGGGCCTTCTTGTTTCAAGGTTCACTGTAAGGATCAGTTTGAGTTTTAAGGTTTCACTTCATTTTAACTTATACAGGTAAATGGAAATGGAGCTGGAAATCAAATAGGTTTTGTGCTAGCTGCTTGAAACTTCACACACTCAATCTGTTTTCTGTGGGCACTCTGTGTTTTCCTTCTTGAGAAAGTAGCTCTAAGCACAAGCATGCCAAAACAACTTTACCCAAGAGCACATTAGGAGAAATCAGAGAAATATTCATGTCCTGAACTAACTCCCCCCAATTATTTGGTCAGATTTGTTTGATACAGCACAGGATTTATCTGCTAGCATGCTGCACTGGGTTCCCCAAGTTTGGGACTTTTATGATCAAAGCTTTATAAACAGGATAGGTTTAGGGTTATTGTTAGAATTAGGACTAGAATTAGAATTAGTGTTAGGCTTAGAGTTATTTTTGTTCAAATTTCTTTGATACTGGGCAGGATTTCTCTTTTACCTAGCCTTATTATGTTCCTCAGCTTTATGCCCTCTAGTTTCAATTGTTCACTGTCAGGAACAGTTTGTATTTTAAAGTTTCACTTCAAGTTGTCCTGTATGGGTAAATGGAAATGGAGCTGGTAATCAATCAGGGTTGGTGCTACCTGCCTGTAATTTCACACACTCAATCAGTTCTCTTTGGGCACTTTCTGGTTTATTCCTAGTGAAAGTTTTCCAAAGCTATGGCAATAAAATTAACATTATCCAAGAGCACTTAAGGAAAAACCAGGGGAAATAGACATGTACTGAAATACCTCCCCCAATTTTTGTCAGATTTTTTTTTATATGGTTCAGGATTCATCTCTTTCTTTGGCCTACTAGGCACCCCAAATTTGGGACTTCTATGATCAAAGGTTCTCTAAACAAGTTAGGGTTAGGGTTTGGGGCTAGGTTTAAGACTAGGTTTAGAGCTAATGTTGGGGTTAGAGTTAGTTTTGTTCAAATTTCTTTGATACCAGGCAGGACTCATCTTTTACCTATCCTAACTATGTTCCCCATGTTTGGGCCTTCTCACTTCATGGTTTGCTGTCAGGAACAGTTTGTGATTTAAGGTTTCACTTCATCTTGACTTATATGTGTAATTAGAAATGGACCTGGATAACAAACAGTGTTTGTGTTAGCTGCTTAAATCTTCACACACTCAATATGTTCTCTGTGGGCACACTCTGGTTTGTTCCTTGTGAATGTAGCCCTATGCTGAATCATGCAAAGCATAGGTTTAAGGTTAGGGTGATGTTTAGAGCTAGATTTAGTGTTAGGTTCAGAGTCAGGCTCAGGGTAAGTTTTAGTGTTAGGGTTAGGACTCTAAATAGAGGGAAATTTAGGGCTAGGTGTAGGGTTAGGGTTTGGTTTAAGTAAAGGGTTAGAGTTAGGGGTATGTTTATTTATTTATTTATTTATTTATTTATTTTTGGCCTATGGCTAGTGTTAAGGCTAGTTTTGAATTAGCATTAGAGTTAGGGCTTGTGTTAGCATGAGGTTTAGGATTAGAGTTAGGGTTAGATTTAGATTTAGGGTTAGATATAGAGCTAGGGTTAGGGTTCTGGTAAGGTATAGGGTTAGAACTAGAGTTACAGCTAGGAAGATAGTTGGTTTTAGACTTCATAATAGGCTTAGGGTTAAGGTTATGGTTAGAGATAAATTAGGGCTAGGATTAGGGCTAGGGTTAGTATTAGGTTAGGCCTAAGGGTAGGGCTAGAGTTAGGGTTAGCATTGGGGTTAGATTAAAGATTAGGGTAATGGGTGGGTTTATAGCTAGCTTTAGGTCTAGGATGAGGGTTAGAATTAGGATTATGGCTAGGGTTAGCGTTCAGGTTAGGATTAAGGTAGGTTTGGGGCTAGAATAATGACTAAGGTTTTTGTTAAGTTTAATGCTAGGACTAGGTTTAAGACTAATATCAGGGCTAGGGTTATGGTTATGGATATTGTTAGGTTTAAATTATGCCTAGCTCTACTGTTAGAGTTATTTTTAGTCTAAGGGTCAGGTTTAGAGCCTGGGGTTTATTAGGGTTAGAGTCAGGATTAGCTTTTGGTTTAGGTTAAAGTTTACAGTTAAGTCTTGAGTACGTGATAGGTTTAGGTTTAGTATTAGGGTAATGGATGTGGTTAGGTTTAGGTTTCAGTTAATGTTTAGGGTAAAGAATGGGTTAGGTTTAGTTATAGAGTTAGTATTAGCATTAGGATTAGCGTTATGTTTAGTGAATTGGATAGTTTTAGTACTTGGGTTAGGGCAAGGATATGATTTGGATTTAGTCTAGGATTAGGTATAGGTTTAGGGATAGGGCTAAGGTTTGGTTTAGGGTAAGTATTAGGGTTAGGGTAAGTGTTAGGCTTAGGAATAGGATGATGGTTAGGTTAGGTTGCAGGATAGTGTTTGAGCTAGGGTTAGATCTAGAAAGAGGTTTAGGTTTAAGTTTAGTTCTATGGTTATGTTTTTGGTTATGGTTTGGTTTAGGGTTAGGGTTATGGCTAGGGTTTTATTTAGGGTTAGGCTTAGGTTTAAGGTAATAGATAATTTTAGAGGTAGGGTTAGTATAATATTAGGGTATGGGTTAGGGCTAGTGTTATGATTAGGTTTAGTGTAAGGCTTAATGTTTCAGCTAAAGTTAGATCTATTGCAAGAGTTAGTTTTCAGGTTAGGTCTGGGGTTAGATTTATGTTTAAGGTTAGGTTTAGTGTTAAGGATAGGGTTATAATTAGGGTTATGGCAAGGGTAATGCATAAGGTTTAGAGCTAAAGTTAGGGCTAGGATTAAAGTTAGGGGTAGAGCAAAGACAAGGGTTAGGGTTTAGGATAGGGCTAGGGTTATGTTTAGTGTAGGGGTTTTCCTTGAGCTAGGTTTAGGTCTAAGGCATGGGTTAGGGTTATGGTTAGTGTTAGGGCTATGATTAGAGTTAGAGTTATGCATAGAACTAAGTTTAGGCCTAGGATTAGGGCTAGGTTTTATGTTAGGTTTAGGACTAGGGCTAGAACTATGGGTAATGAAAGAGCTAGGGTTATGTTTAGGGCTAGTATTAGGGTTAGGGTTACGGCTCGGTGAATTCTTAGGTCTAGGTTTTGTGTTAGGGTAATATATATAGCTAGGTTTAGTGGTAGGGTAAAGATCAGTGTTTGGGATAGTGTTAGGGTTAGGATTATAGCCAGAATTAGGTCTAGGTGTAGGGTTAGTGTTTCCTTTAAGTTTAGGGTTTTTATGAGGGCCTTGGCTAGGTTTTTGTTTAGGTCTAGGGCTAGCATTATAGCTATTTTTAGGATTACCTTTAAGTCTATGGCTAGTTTTAGGGTTAAGTATAGATATACCTTTACCGGTAGGGCTAGAATTATGGTTGGTTTAGGTATAGGGTCAGGGTTAAACCCAGGGATAGTGTTAGGGAAAGAAAAACGGTCAGGGTTAGGATTAGAGCTAGAATGAGGGCTAGGGTTAGGACTAGTAATATGGGTAGAGTTAAAGTTGGCTAAGGATTAGGGTTATTACTAGGGTTAGCATTTGGTTTAGGGTTTGGCTTTGGGTAAGAGAAAGGGTTAGAGCTAGGGTTAGAGCTAGGTTTAGGGCTAGTGTGAGGGTTAAGATTTGGGTTACAGCTAGGCTTAGTGTTATTGTTAGGCCTAGAGTTAAGGCAATGGTTTAGCGTTAGGTTTAGGATGATCATGGATAAGTTTAGGGTAAGGGATGGGGATATAGCTTGGTTTAGGTCTAGGGCAAGTGTTAGAATTAGGGTTAAAACTCTGGTTATATTTTTGCTTATGGCTAGGGTTAATTTCAGGTCCAGCATTATGATTAAAGATAGTTTTAAGGTGAGGTTTATGGCTACTTCTAGTGTAATGGTAGGTTTTAGGATAGGGTCAGGTTTAGAGCTAAGTGTACTATTTGGGTCAGGGTCATATTAGTGTGGGATAGGTTAAGTTTTAAAGTTAGGGCTTGAATTAGCATTAGGGTTAAAATTAGGGTAATGATAGGGTTAGGTTTAGGTTTCAGGTTAGATTTAGGGTAATTGATAGGGTTAAAATTTGTCATAGGGTAGGTTTATGCCCAGAGTTAACATTAGGGTTCGAGTTATGGTTAGGGTAATGGATAGGGTTAGAGCTAAGTATACGGCTAGGGTTATGGTTAAGATTAGTGCTAGAGTTAGGGTTAAGTTTAGGGTTAATGTTAAAGCTAGGGTTAGGGCAGAGTTTTGGGTTAAGTTAGGGCTAGATGTAGTGTTACATCTAATATAAGTACTAGGGTTATGATTAAGGCAAGTTAACTTAGTCCTAGGTTTAAGGATAAGTCTAGTGTTAGATTTAGGTTTAGTGTTAGAATGATGTTTATACTAGGTTTAGCGTTAAGTCAGTTTCAGGGTTAGTTTTAGTTTTTGGCTTAAAACTCAAATTAGGGATAGGGTTAGTGCTAGGTGTAGAGTTAATGGTTGGTTTAGGTTAAGCATCAGGTTTTGTATTATGGCTTGGTTTTGTATTAGGGTTAGGGCTAGAGTTAAGACTAGTTTTAGGATTAGCATTGGGGTTTGGGCTACAGCTATTGTTAGGTTTATGTTTAGACTTAGGTTTAGGGTTAGATTTAGATTTAAGTTTAAATCTAGGGTTAGGGCTAGGGCTAAGAAAATGTCTAGGGTTAGGCCTAGGGTTAGAGCTAGGATTAGTGTTCCAGTAAGGGATAGGGTTAGACTAGTTTTAGAGCAAGGGTCAGAGTTAGACTTAGTCTTAGGGCTAGGTTAAATTAGGGTTTGGAATATGGTTAAATTATAACTAAGATTAGGGCTAGGGTTAGTGTTAGAGGTAGGGCCAGATTTAGGGTTAGGGTTATGATTAAGGTTTATGTTTAGGATTAAGATAAGAGCTAGGGTTTGTGTTAGTGTTAAGTCTAGGATTATGGCTAGGGCTAATGTCAGGTCTCGGTTTACCATTAGGGATATTTTCAAGCTTAGGTTTTTGGCTACATCTAGTGTAAGGTTTAGGTTTAAGATAAGGGTCAGGTTTAAAGCTAGGGAAATTATTAGGGTCATGTTCAGAGTTAGGGTTTGGTTTAGGTTTGAGTTTAGGGTTAGTGCTCGAATTACTATTAGAGTTAGGTTTATGGTAATAATAGGGTTAGGTTTAGGGTTCAGCTTAGTTTTAGGGTAATAATTAGTGTTGGGGTTAGTGATAGATTTAGAGTTAGGCCTATGGTTAGCATTAGGGTAAGGTTTATGTTTAGGGTAATGGATACAGTTAGATTTAAGTTTAGAACTAGGGTTATGGTTAGTGTGAGGTCTTGAGTTTGGGTTAGGGTGAGGGTTAGAACTATTGTTATATTTAAGGTTATGTTTAGCATAAGAGTTAGGTTATGACCTAGGGGTAGGGCTAGAGCATGGGTTAGGTTAAAGGTTAAGTCTAGGGATAGAATTACGGTAGATTTAGGGTTAGAGTTAGGGTTAGGGGTAGGCCTATTGTTAGGGTTAGGTTTAAGGTTAGGATGATATTTAGAGCTAGGGTTAGTGTTAGGATATGAGTCTGGTCGGGGTTAGGGTTAGGACTCAAATTACCAATAGGATTACTGTTAGGATTTTGTTTAAGTTTAGATGGTGTCTAGAGCTAGGGTGAGTGTAAGAATAGGAGTTTGTGTAACTTTTATTTTTAAGGTTAGGGTTTGGAGTTGAATTAGGTCTAAGGTTAGGTCTAGATGTAGTTTTAGGGTGGTTTAAGTTAAGGTTTAGAAATAAGGCCATTGCTTAGTTTTGTCTTACTGCTAGGGTTAGGGTTAGGGCTAGTTTTATGATTAACATTAGAGTTAGGGCTAGTGTTAGTGTTAGGCTTAGGCTTAGGGTTAGGGTTAGATTTAGAGTTAGGGTTAGATCTAATATTAGGGCAAGTACTAAGGATAGGGCAAGCATTAGTTCTAGGTTTTTGGTTATGGTAAGGAATAGGGTTAGAACTACAGATAGGGCTAGTGTGAGAGTTAGAGTTAGTCTTAGGGCTAGGGCTAGGTTTAGATTTAATTATAAGGTTGCCAGTAAAGCCAGTGTTAGGGATTGCTCTTTGCTTCAGTTCAGGTTTAGACCTAGGTTTATTGTATGGGTCAGAATAAGGTCAGGCCTAGCCTTTGGGATTGGATAAGTTTAGAGCTAGAATGAGGGCTAGGGTCAGGACTATTAAAAGGGTTCGAATTTTGGTTAGCGTAAAGATTAGGAATAGGTCTACAGTTACCATTAGGTTTAGAGTTTCACTAAGGGTAAGCGATAGGGATAGAGCTAGGATTATTGTTACAGTTAGGGTTAGGGTTTGGGTTAATGCTAGGTTTAGAGCTTAGATTAGGGCAATTTTTTTTGTTATGGTTAGGGCTAGGGTTAGGGCAATGGCTAATGTAAGAATGAGGGTTACCATTAGGGTTAGTTTTAGGGTTGGGTTAAGGGTAGGTCTAGTGTTAGTGTTAGGTTTAAGTTTAGAGTGATATTTAGAGCTAGGGTTAGTGTTAGGATATGAGTGAGGGTCAGGATTAGTGTTAGGACTTGAATTAGGGATAGGGTTACTCACAGGTTTCAGTTTAAGGTTAGAATGGTATTTAGAGCTGGGGTGAGAATTAGGATACAAGTCAGTGTCAGGGTTAATTTTAAGGTTAGTTTTAGGAGTTGAATTAGGTCTAGGGTTAGTTCTGGATGTAGTGTTAGTATGGTTTAAGTTAAGGTTTCCGGTTAGGTCTATTGCTTGGTTTTGTTTTACTGTTAGGGTTATAGTTAGTGCTAATTTTATGATTAACATTAGGTTTAGGGCTAGTGTTAATGTTAGGCTTAATCTTAGGGTTAGTTTTAGATTTAGATTTAGGGTTATATCTAGGTTTAGTGTTAGGCCTGAGGATAGGGCAAGGGTCAGGGCTAGGGTTAGATTATGTTATGTTATAGGGCTCGAACTAGGGATAGGGCTAGTGTTATTTACAGTTAATCTTAGGGCTTGGATTAGGAAAATGGATAAATTAGGGCTAGGATTAAGGCTATGGTTAGTGTTCAGTTTAAATATAGAGTAGGGTTAGATTTAGGATTAACTTTAGGTTAAGGGATGATGTTATAGCTAGGTTTAGAGGTAAGGTGATATTTAGAATTAGGGTTAGGGCTTTGGTAAGTGTTAAGTTATTATTAAGGATAGGTTTAGGGCTAGGATGAGAGCTAATGTTTGTTTTAGGGCTATGATTTGGAGTACGGCTAATTTCAGGTCTAGAATTATGTTTAAAGATAATTTTATGTTTAGGATTATGGTTACATCTAGTGTAAGACTTAGGTTTAGGGGTAGGTTCAGGTTTATGGCTAGGGGTATTATTATGGACAAGGTCTGAGTTACGGTTTGGGAAGGTTAAGGTCTAAAGTTAGGGATCAAATTAGCATTAGGGTTAGGGTTAGAATAATGATAGAGTTAGGGTTAGAGTAATGATAGGGTTGCTATTAGGGTCCAGATTAAGTTTAGGGTTATGGATAGAAATAAGATTAGAGATTTTGTTAGGTTTAGGCCTAGGGTTAGCATTAGTGTTAGTATTATGTTTAGGATAATGGATAGGGTTAGACTAGGTTTAGGGCTAGGTTTATGGTTAGGATTAGGGCTAGGGTTATGGTTAGGGCTTGAGTTAGGTTTAAAGCTTGGGATGGGGCTCAGATTATGGATAGGTTTTTAGTTAAATTAACCTTTGGGTTAAGGTTATGGCTAATATAAGTACTAGGGTTACATTTAAGGTTAATTTTTAGGGTTTCAAAATACTTTCTAATTATCTTCTGTATTTCTGTAGTGTCTGTTGTGATCTTGCCTTTTTCATCCTGTATGTTAGTAATTTGAGTTCTCTCTCTTCTTCTCTTCGTTAGCATGGCTAAGGGCCTGTCAATCTTATTTATTTTTTCAAAGGATCAACTTTTAGTTTTATCAATTTTTTCAAATTTTTTTTGTTTCAATTTCGTTGATTTCTGCTCTGATTTTAATTATTTCTTGTCTTCTACTACATTTGCTGTTGTTTTGCTCTTCCTTTTCTAGGGTTTTGAGGTGTAGTGTGAGTTCATTTATTTGTTTTTTTTTTTTTTTTTCTTTTTTTGAGGAAAGAACTCCAGGAAATGAATTTCCCTCTTAAAACTACTTTAATTGTGTCCCATAGATTCCGGTATGTTGTGTCTGTATTGTCATTTATCTCTAAGATTTTTTTTTTTATTTCCTCCTTTATGTCTTCTGTAACCCATTGATCATTCAGTAAAATATTGTTCATTTTCCAGGTGATGCAGGGTTTTTCCTTCTTCTTTTATCATTGATTTCCAGTTTCATTCCATTATGATCAGATATGGTGCATGGTATTATCTCCACACCTTTATATTTACTAAGAGTTGCCCTATGGCATAATATATGGTCTGTCTTTGAGTAGGATCCATGTGCTGCTGAGAAGAACGTGTATCCACTTGATGATGGTTGATATATTCTATATATGTCGGTTAAGTCTAGGTAATTGATTGTGTTATTGAGTTCCATAGTTTCTTTATTCAGCTTTTGTCTGGAGGATCTGTCCAATGGAGAGAGCGGTGTGTTGAAGTACCCCATAATTATTGTATTCTGGAAGATAGTGAAGATATCGACAATTTTCTTAAATCATATGATCTGCCCAAATTGAGTCAGGAAGACACACACAATTTAAACAGACCAATAACAAAGGAAGAAATAGAAGAAGCCATCAAAAGACTACCAACCAAAGAAAGCCCTGGACCAGATGGGTATACAGCAGAGTTTTACAAAACCTTCAAAGAGGAATTAATACCAATATTTTTCAAGCTATTTCAAGAAATAGAAAAAGAAGGAGCTCTTCCAAATTCATTCCATGAGGCCAAAATCACTCTGATCCTTAAATCAGACAAAGACACTTCAAAGAAAGAAAACTACAGACCAATATCTCTAATGAACTTGGATGCAAAAATTTTCAGTAAAATCCTGATGAATCGAATACAAAAGCATATCAAAAATATTGTGCACCATTATCAAGTAGGATTCATCCCTGGGATGCAAGGTTGGTTCAATACACTGAAATCAATAAATGCTGATCACCACATCAATAGACTTAAAGATAAGAACAATATGATCATCTCGATAGATGCAGAAAAAGCATTCAACAAAGTACAGCATCGCTTTATGTTCAAAACACTAGAAAAACTAGGGATAACAGGAACTTACCTCAACATTGTAAAAGCTATATGCTAAACCTCAGGCTAGCATCATCCAAAATGGAGAAAAACTGAAGGCATTCCCTCTAAAATCTGGTACAAGACAGGGATGCCCTCTCTCACCACTTCTATTAAATTTAGTTCTTGAAATACTAGCCAGAGCAATTAGACAGACAAAAGAAATTAAAGGCATAAAAATAGGAAAATAAGACCTTAAATTATCACTATTTGTGGATGATATGATAATATATCTAACAGACCCAAAAGGGTCTATGAAGAAACTGCTAGAGTTAATAAATGAATTCAGCAAAGTGGCAGGATATAAAATCAACATGCATAAATCGAAGGCATTCCTGTATATCAGCAACAAAACTTCTGAAATGGAAATGAGGAATACCACTCCATTCACAATATCCTCAAAGAAAATAAGATACTTGGGACTCAACCTAACAAAAGAGGTGAAAGATTTATACAATGAAAACTACAGAACCCTAAAGAGAGAGATAGAAGAAGATCTTAGAAGATGGAAAAATGTACCCTGTTCATGGATAGGCAGAATTAACATCATCAAAATGGCAATATTACCCAAAGTTCTCTACAGGTTTAATGCAATGCCAATCAAAATCCCAACGGCATTTCTTGTAGAAATAGATAAAGCAATCATGAAATTCATATGGAAAAACAAAAGACCCAGAATAGCAAAAGCAATTCTAAGCAGGAAGTGTGAATCTGGAGGTATAGTGATACCAGATTTCAAACTGTACTACAGAGCAATAGTAACAAAAACAGCATGGTAGTGGTACCAAAACAGGCGGGTGGACCAATGGTACAGAATAGAGGACACAGAGACCAATCCACAAAATTACAACTATCTTATATTTGATAAAGGGGCTAAAAGCATGAAATGGAGGAAGGATAACATCTTCAACAAATGGTTCTGGGAAAACTGGAAATCCATATGCAACAAAATGAAGCTGAACCCCTTTCTCTCACCATGTACAAAAGTTAACTCAAAATGAATCAAAGAGCTTGATATCAAATCAGAGACTCTGCACCTGATAGAAGAAAAAGTTGGCTCCAATCTACATATTGTTGGGTCGGGCTCCAAATTCTTTAATAGGACGCCCATAACCCAAGAGTTAATTACAAGAATAAACAAATGGGACTTACTTAAACTAAAAAGTTTTTTTCTCAGCAAGAGAAACAATAAGAGAGGTAAATAGTGAGCCTACACCCTGGGAACAAATTTTTACCCCTCACACTTCAGATAGAGCCCTAATATCCAGAATATACAAAGAACTCAAAAAATTAAACAATAATATAACAAATAACCCAATCAACAAATGGGCCAAGGACCTGAACAGACACTTCTCAGAGGAGGACATGCAATCAATCAACAAGTACATGAAAAAATGCTCACCATCTCTAGCAGTCAGAAAAATGCAAGTCAAAACCACCCTAAGATACCATCTCACCCCAGTAAGATTGGAGCCATTATGAAGATCATAGCAGCACAATTCACAATAGCTAGACTGTGGAACCAACCTAGATGCCCTTCAATAGATGAATGGATAAAAAAATGTGGCATTTATACACAATGGTGTATTATGCAGCTCTAAAAAATGACAAAATCATGGAATTTGCAGGGAAATGGATGGCATTAGAGCAGATTATGCTAAGTGAAGCTAACCAGTCCTTAAAAAACAAATGCCAAATGTCTTCCTTGATATAAAGAGAGCAACTAAGAACAGAACAGGGAGGAAGAGCATGAGGAAAAGATTAACATTAAACAGAGACGAGTGGGGGAAGAGAAAGGGAGAGAGAAGGGAAATCGTATGGAAATGGTATTAGACCCTCAATGTTACACAAAATTACATATAAGAGGTTGTGAGGGGAAAGGGGGGGGGAAACAAGGAAGAGAATTGAACAACAGCAGATGAGGTAGAGAGGGAAGATGGGAGGGGAGGGGAGGGGGATTGTAGGGGATAGAAAAGGTAGCAGAATACAACAGTCACTAATATGCCAATTGTAAAAATGTGAATGTGTAACCAATGTGATTCTGCAATTTGTATTTGGGGTAAAAATGGGAGTTCATAACCAACTTGAGTCAAATGTATGAAAGATGATATGCCATGAGCTTTGTAATGTTTTGAACAACCAATAAAAAATAAATAAATAAATAAATAAATAAATAAATAAAATTCAAAAAAAATTAAGGTTAAGTTTAGGGCTATGTTGAGTGTTAGGGTTAGGTTTAAGGTCAGGGTGATGTTTACAGCTAGGGTTAATGTAGGTTTCAGAATCAGGGTCTGATTTAGTTTTAGGGTTTGAATTAAAACTCGAATTAAGTCTAGGGTTGGGGTAGGTGAATGGATAGAGTTTCATTTAGTATAAGGATTAGTATTAGAGCTATGGTGCTTAGTTTTGTTTTAGGCTAGGTCTAGGGTTATGGCTAATTTTAGGATTAGTGTTAGGCTTAGGGCTAATGTTAGGTTTAGGCTTCAGCTTCAGGTTAGGTTTAGATTTAGAGATAGGTATTGATCTAAGGTTAGTGCTAGGGCTAATGATAGGGCAAGGGTTAGGACAACAGTTAGGTCTAGGTTTGGGGTTATGTTTAGGAATAGGGTTAGAACTAGTGATAGGGCTAGTGTGAGAGTTAGAATTTATCTTATGGTTAGATTTATGGTTATGGTTAGGGATAGGGCTAAAATAGGTCTAGGTTTAGTGTTATGTTTAGGTCTAGGTTTAGGGTTAGAGTTAGGGTTGCATTTAGTTTAAAGGAATTTGTTATACTTAGATTGAGGGTTTGGCAAGGGTTAGTATTAGGGTTAGGGCCAAAGGTAGGGTTAGGTTTATGATTAAGGCTAGGGTTTAGGGCTAGGATGAGGGCTAGGCCTAATATCAGATCTAGGGTATGGTTAAAGATATTTTTAGGGTTAGGTTTATGGATAGAGGTAGTGTAAGGGTTATGTTTAGGTTTAGGTCAGATTTAGAGCTAGGGGGTTATTAGGGTCAGGGTATAGGTTCGGGTTTGGGATAGGTTAAGGTTTAAATTTAGGGCTTGAATTAGCATTAAGGTTAGGGTTAGGGTAATGATAGGGTGAGGTTTAGGTTTGGTTTACGGTCATGGATAGGGTTAGGATTAGGGATAGGGTTAGGTTTAGGCCTACGGTTAACATTAGTGTTAGGGTTATGATTATACGAATAGATAGGGTTAGAGCTAGGGTTAGGGCTACGGTTATGGATAGGATTACAGCTAGTGTTAGGATTAGTTTTAGGGTTAAAGCTTGGGTTAGGGATTGAATTGGGACTTGGTTTTGTGTTAAGTTTTAGTGCTAGGGTTAGGGTTATGGCTAATGTAAGTACAAGGGTTACTTTTAGGGCTAAATTTAGGATTAGGGTTGGGGCTAGGTCTAGTGTTACATTTAGGTTTAGGGTTAGGGTGATGTTTAGAGTTAAGGTTAGTGTTATGGTTAGATTCAGGGTCACGGTTAGTTTTTAGGTTCACCTTAATACTCAAATTAGTGTTAAGTTTAGGGTTAGGCTTAGGGTTTGGTTTAGGTTAAGGGTTAGGGATAGGGCTATGTCTCAGTTTTGTTTTAGGGCTAGGGCTAGGATTAGCCCTAGTTTTAGAATTATCTTTAGGGTTTGGGCTAGTGTTAGGTTTAGTTTTAGGCTTAGGGTTAAAGTTAGATTTAGAGTTAGAGTTAGATCTAGTTTATGGCTAGCCTAAGGATAGGGCTAGGGTTAGGGCTAGGATTATTGTTCCAGTACGGGATAGGGTTAGAACTAGTGATGGGGCAAGGGTGAGAGTTTTAGTTAGTCTTAGGCTTAGGGTTAGGGCCAAGGTTAAGGATAGGCCTAAAGTAGGGCTAAGATTAGGGTTAGGTTAGCCCTAATACTAACCTTAACTCAAGCACTAAACCAAGATCTAAAGATACCCATTACCCTAAACATAATCCTAAGTCTATTTAGGTTATCCCTAATACTAACCTTAACTCAAGTGTTGGTGTTTAGGCCTAAGATTAGGGTTAGTGTTAGGATTAAGATTAGATTTAGGGCTAGGATAAGGGCTGGGGTTTGTGTTAGGGTTAGGGCTAGGATTAGGGCTAGTGCTCATGTCAGGTTTAGGGTTATGGTTGGGAATAGATTTAGAATGATTTAAGGCTAAGTCTAGAGTAAGGGTTAGGTTTAGTTTAAGGGTCAGGTTTAGAGCTAGGGGAATTATTAGGGTAAGGTTCAGGGTTAGAGTTTGTTTGAGGTTAGGGTTTAGGGTTAGGGCTCTAATTAGCTTTAGGGTCATATCTAGGGTAATAATAGGTTTTTCTTTAGAGTTCAGTTTTTGTTTAAGGTAATTGATAGGCTTTGGGTTAGTGATAGGGTTAGGGTTAGGTCTAGGGTTAGAAATAGGGTAAGGGTTATGGTTAGGATAATGGATATGGATAGAGCTAAGTTTAGTGATAGGGTTATGGTTAGAATAGGTCTTGAGTGTAGGTTAGTATTAGGATTTATTCTAGGTTTAGGGTTAGGGTTATGCTTAGCGTAAGGGTTGGTTTTTGAGCTAGGTTTAGGGTTAGGGCAAGGGTTAGGTTTAGGGTAAGGTCTAGGGATAAGATTACAGTATTGTTAGGGTTAGGGTTAGGATTAGAGCTAATGTCATCATTAGGGTTAGGGTTAGGGTTAGGGTAATGAATACAATTAGATGTAGGTTTAGGTTTATGTTAGGGTTTGATTGAGGTTTAGGCTTAGGGTTAGGGCTATGGTTATGTTTAGTTTTATGGTAAGGTTTAGGATTACGTTTATGGTGAGAGTGAGGTTTAGGGTTAGGTCTAGGGTTAGTTTTCTGGTTAGGTTTAGGGTTAGGAGTAGGCCTAGTGTTATCAATAGAGTTAGGATTATGTATAGGGTAATGGGTATTTTTAGAGCTAGGTTTAGTGCTTGAGTTAAAGTTAGTATTAGGGCTAGGTTTAGGGTTAGATTTAGTGATAGGTGTAAGTTTATATTTAGGGTAAATTTTAGGTTTTGAGCTAGGTTAGGACTAAGGCAGAGGTTAGGTTAGGGTTAGGGATACGGTTTGTGTTAGAGTTATGCCTAAGGCTAGGTTTAGGCCTAGGATAAGATTTAGGTTTTTTGGTAGGTTTAGGCCTAGGGTTAGGGCTATGGGTAATATAAGAGCTAGGGTGTGATTAGAGCAAGTTTCAGTGTTAGGGTTATGGCTAGGTGTAATGTTAGGTTTAGATGTTGGTTATTCTCAGGTTTAGAGATAGGTTTACTGTTAATGGCAGGGTCAGTGTTTACATTAGAGTTAGGGTTAGGGTGAAAGCCAGAATTAGGACAAGGTTAGGTATAGGGGTAGGGTTAATATTTGGTTTGGGATAAGGGTTATTTTTAGGGCTAGGACTAAGTTTTTGTTTAGGTCTAGGGCTACAGTTATCACTAGATTTAAGATTTAGTTTAGGACTAGGGCTAGTGTTGGGGTTAGGTTTAGGTATTAAGTAAATATAGGGCTTTTTTCAGGGTTCAGTTTAGGGTTAGGGTAAGGTTTAGATCTATAATTATTGTTAGTGTCAGAATAAGAGTCAAGATTAGGGTTAGGTTTTGGGTTAGGGTTAGAGCTAGAATGAGTGATAGGGTTAGGATTAGTAATAGGGTTAGGCTAAGGATTAGGATTAGGACTAGGGTTAGCATTATGGATAGGGTTTGGCTTAGGGTAAGTTATAAGTTTAGGGCTAAGGTAACAAATTGGGTTAGAAGTAGAAATATGGCTGGGGTGAGAGTGAGTCTAAGGACTAGGGGTAGGAGTAGGTTTAGGGTTTGGGATAAATTAGAGCTAGGATTACTGCTTGGGTTAGTGTTAGTGTTAGGCCTATGGTTAAGGCTAGGGTTAGGGTTTGTGTAATTGTTAGGTTTAGGGTTAGTTTTACGGGATGTGGTTGGGTTATATCTAGGTTCAGGGCTAGGTCGAGAGTTAAAAATATAGATATAGTCAGGGTGAGGGTTTAGATTAGGATTAAGGCTAGTTTTAGGGTTAGGATGAGGGCTAGGTTTTGTGTTAGGGTAAGGGCTAGAATTAGGGCTAGGACTAATGTCAGGCCTAGGATTATGGTGAAGGTTAGATTTATGGCTAGGTATGGTGTAAAGTTTAAGTTTAGGGTAAGGGTCAGATTTAGAGCTGGTTTTATTATTGGGGTCAGAATCCAGGTTAGGGTTTGATTTAGGTTAAGGTTTAGAGTTAGGGCTCAAATTAGCATTAGGGTTTGCATTAGAGTAATGAATAGAGTTAGGTTTAGGGTTCAGGTTAGGTATAGGTAAGGTATAGGTTAAGTTTTATAGGTAGTGTTAGGTTTAGGCCTAGGTTTAGAATTTGGGATAGGCTTATGTGTAGGGAAATAGATAGAGTTAGTGCTAGTGTTAGGGATTGGGGTAAGATTAGGATTAAGACTAGGTTTAGGGTTAGGCCTAGCATTAGTGTTAGGGTTAGGTTTAGGTTAAGTGTTTATGGTTAGGGCTAGGTCGAAGTTTAGGTTTAGAGTCAGGGCTATGTTTAGATTTGGGTTAGAGTTAGGGCTAGGGTTAGCTATAGTGTTAGGATTCTATTTAAGGTAATAAATAGAATTTGAATAGGATTTGTGCTATGGTTATGGTTAGGATTAGGGCAAGGATTACGGTTAGGGTTATGGTTACGTTTAGAGTAAGGTTTAGAGTTTCAGCTATGGTTTGGGCTAGGGCAAGCCTGAGGTATAGGGCTAGGGCTAGGCTTAGGGTTATGGTTATGCTTACAGCTAGTTTTAGTGCTACCTTTAGGGCTAGGTTTGGAGGAGGTTTATGGCTAGTGTTAAAACTATGGGTAATTTAAGAGCTAGAATTATGGTTATGGCTTGTTTTAAGGTTAGGGTTGTGGATAGTTCTAGTGTTAGGGATAGGTTTTGGGTTAAGGTAAGGTTTGGAGCTGGGGTTTGTGTTAGGGTAAGGGTCAGTGTTCGGGTTAGCATTGGATTTAGTGTTAGGGCCACAATTTTACTCGGGTTAGGTCTAGGGGTATTGTTAGTCTTTGTGATAGGCTAATGGTTATTGTAAGTGCTAGGGCTTGGTTTTTGTTTAAGGCTAGGGCTAGAGTTATGGCTATATTTAGGATTAAGTTTAGGTCTAGTGCTAATGTTATGGTTAGGTTTAGGTATAGGCTTACTGATAGGGCCAGTGGTAGTGTTTGGTTTAGGGTTATGGTCAGGCTTAGACCTAGGGTTAGTGTTAGGGTCAGAATAAGGGTGAGGAATAGGCTTAGGGTTTGGGTTAGGGTTAGAAGTAGAATGAGGCCTAGGGTTAGGTTAAGACTAGTAATAGTGTTAGGGTTTTGGGTACGATAAGGATTAGGGTTAGTACTAGGGTATCATTAGGGTGAGGGTTTGGCTTAGGATAAGCTATAGGGTTAGAGCTTGGTTTAGGATTAGGGCTAGGTTTAGGGTTAGGGTTAAGGTTAATGCTAGGTTAGGGTTCAGATTAAGGCTAGGTTTCAATTTAGAGTTAGGGCTCTTGCTAATGTAAGACCTGGCATTACGATTAGGGCTAGTTTTAGGATTAGGGTTAGGTGTAGGTTTAGTGTTCATATTAGGTTTAGGGTAAGAGTGATGATTAGAGCTAGGGTTAGTTTTTTGATCAGAGTCCGGGTCATTATGAGTTGCACGATTAGGTTTAGGACTTGAATAATGGCTAGGGTAACGTCTAGGTGTAGTGTTAGAATTTCTTTTAGGTTAAGGGTTAGAATTAGAGCTGTAGCTCAGTTTTGCTTGAATGCTAAGGCTAGGGTTATGGCTAGTTTTCAAATTAGAATTAGGGTTAGGGCTAGTGTTTGAGTGAGGTATATGTTTAAAATTAGGTTTAGATTTAGAGTTAGGGGTAGATCTAGGTTTAGGGCTAGGGCAAAGTTTGGGGCTAGGGTTAGGGCTAGGCTTTGGGTTATGTTAAGGAATAGGATTAGATCTAGGGATAGGGCTACAGCAAAAGACAGAGATAGTCTTAGGGCTAGGTATGTGATTAGGTTTAGGGTTAGTTCTAAATTAGGTGAAGAATTAGAGCTAGGGTCAGTATTAGGGCTAGGCCTTGGTTTAGGGCTAGGGTTAGAATTAGTTTTAGGGTATGGTGTGATATTATAGCTAGGTTAAAGTTTAGGGAGAGGGTTCACTTTAGGGTTAGGCCTAGTGTTAGGTTTAGGGTTAGAATTAAGTCTAGTTTTAGGGCCAGGATTAGGGCTATGTTTTTTTTAGCATAAGGGCAAGGGCTAATGTCAGGTCTAGGGTTATGGTTAGAGATAGTTTCAGGGTTAGGTTTATGGTTATGTATAGTGTAATGGTTAGGTTGAGGGTTAGGGTCTCTTATAGATATAGGGATATTATTAGCGTCAAGGTCATGGTTAGGGATTTTAGGTTATGGTTTAGGGTTATGGCTCAAATTAGCGTTAGGATTATGTTTAGGGTTAGGATAATGTATATTGTTAGGTTTAGGGTTCATGTTAGATTTAGAGTAATGGATAGGGTTAGGGTTATGGATAGAGTTAGGGTTATCTTAGGATTAGTATTAGGGTTAGGGTTAGTTTTAAGGTAATGGATAGGATTATCGGTAGAGTTAGGGATAGATTTATGGTTAGGATTAAGGCTAGGTTTAGGATTAGGTTTAGAGTTAGGGTTAGGTTTAAAGCTAGTGTTAGGGATAGAGTTAGCATTAGATTTTAGATTAGGTTAGGGCTAGCATAGAGCTATGGCTAACATGAGAACTAGGGTTATAATTAGGGCTAGTTTTAGGGTTAGGGTTAGGACTAGGTCTAGTGTTAGGGTTAGGTTTAGTATTAGGGTTATGATTTTAGTTAGGGATAAGGTTAAGGTCAGAGTCAGGGTCAGTGTTCATTTTATGGTTAGGGATAACACTCGAATTAGGGCTAGGATTAAGGGTAGTTGTATTGTTAGGTTTTTTGTTAGGGTTAGTGTGAGAAATAGGGCTAGGGCTAATGTCAGGTCTAGGGTTAGGGTTAAGTTACTGTTAAGGTTAAGGCTATGGCTCAGGTTTGTTTTAGAGCTAGAGCTAGGTTTAGGGCTACTTTTATGATTAGCAATAGTTTTAGGGCTAGTGGTAGTGTGAGATTTAGGCTTAGTGTTAGGGTTATATTTAGAGTTATGTTTAGATTTAGCATTAGCCCTTGAGCTAGGATTAGGGGTAAGGTTAGGGCTAGTGGTAGGGTTATGGTTATTACTAGAGTGAGTACTAGAAATAGGTCTAGCGCAAGGGTTAGAGTTAGTCTTAGGGGTAGGGTTAGAGTTAGGTTTACAGTTACTACTAAATTACGTCTAGGATTAGAGCTAGTGTTAGGGTTAGGCCTAGGATTAGGGCTAGGGTTAGGGTTAGTTTTGTGTTAGGATTAGGGTTAGGCTTAGGGGAAGAGATGAGGTTAAAACAAGGTTCAAAACTAGGAAGAGGGTTGAAATTAGAGATTGGGCTATGGTTAGAATTAGTGTTAGGATTAAGGCTAGGTTTAGGGCTAGGATGAGGGCTCAGGTTTGTGTTAGGTTTAGGGCAAGAATTAGGTCTATGGCTTATGTCAGTTCTAGGGTTACGTTTAGGGAGAGTGTTAAGGTTAGGTTTATGGCTAGGTCTACTCTAAGGGTTAGGTTTCGGGAAAGGCTTCAGTTTCAAGCTAGGTGTCTTATTAGGGTCAGTGTCTTCTTTAGGGTTTGGTTTAGGTTATGGATTAGGGTTAGGGATTGGGTTAGAGTAATTAATAGAATTAAGTTTAGTGTTCAAGTTAGGTTTAGGTAATGGATAGGGTTAATGTTAGAGATAGGTTTAGAGTTAGGCCTAGGGTTAGTATTTGGGTTAGGCTTATATTTAGGGTAATAGATAGGTTTAAGGCTAGGTTTATGGTTAGTATTAGGGCAAGAGCTAGGGCTAGGGTTAGGGTTAAGCCTAGGGTTAGTGTTAGGGTTAGGTTTAGGGTACATGTTAGGGTTTGAACTATGGTTAGGTCTAAGGCAATGGTTAGGGTTTGTGTGATGTCTAGGTTTAGGGTTAGGGGTAAGTTTAGAGCTAGGTTTAGCATTAGGGTTAGGTTTATGTTTAGGGTAACTGATAAAATTAGAGCTAGGGTTTGGCCTTGGTTATGGTTAGGATTAGAACTAGGGTTAGGGCTAGAGTTATGTTTTGGGTAAGGTTAGTGTTTGAGCTCGGTTCAGGGTTAGGGCAAGGGTTAGGGTTAGGTCTAAGTTTAAGGTTAGGGTTATGTTTAGGGCTAGGGTTAGGGCTAAGTTTTGTGTGAGGTTTAGGGCTAACGTTAGGGTTATAGGTAATATAAGACCTAGATTTAGGGTTATGGCTAGTTCTAGTGTTAGGGTTATGGCTAGATTTTGGATAAGCATAAATTTTAGAGCTAGGCTTTATTTTACAGGAATGGTCCATGTTTGGGCTAGGGTTATATGGCCAGAATTAGGACTAGGTTTAGGTCTAGGGGTAGAAATAATGTTTGGGTTAGGTTAAGGGTTATTTTGAGGGCTAAGGCTAGGTTTTTATTTAGGGCTAGTGCTAGATTTATTGCTAGATTAAGGATTAGGTTTTTGTCTAGTTTGAGTGTTAGGGTTAGGTTTAGGTATAGGGTTTCCCATTGGGCTAGTGTTAGTGTTCAGTTTAGGATTAGGGTCAAGTTTAAAACTAGGGTTAGAGTTAGTGTTAGAATAAGGGTCAGGGTTAGGGTTAGTGTTTGGGTTATGGTTAGAGCTAGAATGAAAGCTAGGGTTAGGACTAGTAATAGAGTTATGGTTTGAGGTAGGCTAAGGATTAGGGTTAAGACAAGGGTAGCATTAGGGTGAAGGTTTGGCTTAGGGTATGGGATAGGGTTAGAGCTAGGGTTAGGGCTAGTGTTAGGGTTAGGGTTAGGTCTAGTTTAAGGTTAGGGTTAGGTTTTAAGATAGGTTTAGGTCTCAGATTAGAGCCAGCTTTTCTGTTAGTAGAGGGGTAAGGGTAATATACGAACTGGCATTATGATTAGGGCTAGTTTTAGGGTTAAGTTTAGGGGTAGGTCTTGTGTTCGGCTTAAGTTTAGTGTTAGTGTGATGTTTAGAGCTAGGGTTATTGTTAGGGTCTGAGTCAGGGTTAGGGTAAGTTCTAGAGTATGGGTTATGTCTCAGATTAGTCTAGGGTTAAAACTAGGTATAAGCTTAGGTTTTAGTTTAGGTTAAGGATTAGTGTTAATCGTATGAATTGGTTTTGTGTGAATGGTAGGGCTAGGGTTAGGGCTAGTTTTCCAGTTAGCATTTGGGATAGGGCTAGTGTTAGGGTGAGGTTTAGGCTTAGGGTTAGGGTTCTATTTAGGGTTAGGGTTAGGTCTAGATTTAGGGCTAGGGTGAAATTAGGAATGGGGTTGGCGCTAGGTTTAGGGCTAGGGTTTGTGTTATGATAAGGGATAGATTTAAAACCTGGGTTAGTGCTAGGGTGAGAGTTAGGGTTAGGGTTACAGTTAGGGTTAGGTTAAGGACTAAATTTGTGCTAGGATTAGCACAAGGGTTAGTCTTAGGGCTAGGGTTAGGGTTAGGATTAGTGTAAGGTATGATATTATAGCTGGGTTTAGTGTGAGGGTCAAAATCGGGTTAGGGCTAGGGTTAGGATAAAGGCTAGGTTTAGGGCTAGAATGAGGGCTAGGCTTAGGGCTAGGATTAGGGCTAGGTTTTGTGTTAGGATTAGGGTTATGTTAGTGCTAGAGTTAAAGTCATGTCTAAGTTTATGGTTAGGGTTAATTTTAGGGTTAGGTTTATGGGTAGTCATAGTTTAAGTATAGGTAGAGGGTTAGGGTCAGGTTTAGAGATAGGGATATTTTTAGGATCACGGTCGTAGTTAATGTTTTGGTTTGGTTAAGGTTTAAATTCAGGGCTCTCATTAGCATTAGGGTTAGAGTTAAGGTTAGGGTAATGTTTATGGTTAGGTTTAAGTTTCAGAATAGTTTTAGGATAATGGATAAAGTTAGGGTTAGAGATAGGGTTAGGGTTATCTTAGGATTAGCATTAGGGTTAGGGTTATGGTTAGGGTAATGGATAGGTTTAGAGCTAGGGTTATGTCTAGGATTATGGTTAGGATTAAGGCTAGATTTAGGTTTAGGTTTGGGGCATGTTTTAGTGTTAGGGTTAGGTTTAGGGTAACGATTAGGGCTCTTGTTAGGGTTAGGTGTAAAACAAGGTGTATGGCTCAGATTAATGCTAGGTTTTGGATCAGGTTACGGCTAGGATTAGGGCTATGGCTAATGTAAGAACTAGGGTTATGTTTAGGGCTACTTTTAGGGTTAGGGTTAGAGGTAGGTGTAGTTTTAAGTTTAGGTATAATTTTAGGTTGATCTGAGAGCTACAGTTAGTGTTAGGGTCAGAGTCAGGGTCAAGGTTAGTTTTAAGGTTAGGGTAGTACTGGAATTAGGGCTAGGATTAAGGCTAGGTGTAGGGTTAGGTTTGGTTTGGGTTAAGGGTTAGAGTTAGGGTTATGTCTCGGTTTTGTTTTAGGGCTAGGACTAGATTATGGCTAGTTTTAGGATTTCATTAGTGTTAGGGCTTAAGGTTAGGGTTAGATTTAGTGTTATGGTTAGATGTAGGGTTAGTGTTAAGGCTAGGGTTAGGGCTAACTTTAGAGCAAGTTTTAGGGTTACGGTAAGAGATAGGGTTAGAATTAGGAATAGGGCTAGGGTGACAGTTTGAATTAGTCTTAGTGCTAGTGTTAGGGTTAGAATTAGGGCTAAATATTAGCTAGGATCAGGTTTAGGATTAGTGTAACTGTTAAATATAGGGTTAGATTTAGGGATAGATTTAGGGGAAGGGATGGTATTATAGCTAGGTTCAGAAATAGCATGAGGGATAAAATTAGGGATGGGGCTAGAGTTAGGGTTTGGGTTAGGATCAAGGCTAGGTTTAGGGCTAGGATGAGGGCTAGCATTTGTGTTAGGATTATGGCAAGAATTGGGGCTAGGTTTAATATCAGGTCTAGGGTTATGGTTAAAGATATTTTCAGGGTAATGTTTATGGCTAGTTCTAGTGTCTTAGTTAGGTTTAGGGTAAGGTTCAGGTATAGACCTATGGGTATTATAATGGTCAGGTCAGGTTTTGTGTTTGGGTTAGGTGAGGTTTAGGGTTGGGCTCAAATTAGTATTAGGGTTAGAGTTAGGGTTAGTGTAATGAATAGGGTTATGTTTAGGCTTCAGGTTATGTTTATGTTTCAGGTTAGGTTTAGGTTAAAGGACAGGGTTAGGGTTAGGCCTAGGATTAGCATTAGGTTTAAGGTTATTGTTAGGATAATGGATAGGGTTAGAGCTATGGTTAGGGCTAGGGTTATGTTTAGGATTAGGGCTAGAGTTAGGGTTAGGGTTAGAGTTAAGGCTAGGGTTAGAGTTAGAGTTAAGTTTAGGATACGGGTTTGGGTTTAGGATAGGGTTAGTGCTAAGGCTAGGGTTAGGTTTATGGTTAGTCTAGGTTTAGGGTTAGTATTAGGGTAAGGGCTAGGGTTAGGGTTAGTGTTAGGCTTAAGGTTTCCTTATGGTTAGGTTAAGGGTAAGGGTTAGGTATGAGTAAGGGTCAGGTTAAGAGTACAAGTTAGAATCAGAGCTAGGGGGAGAGGTAGTATTAGGTTTAGGGCTATGGTTAGCATTAGGTTTAGGGTTATGGTTCGGATTATGGATAGAAATAGAGACAGTGTTTGGGCTATGGTTACAGTTAGGCCTAGGGTTTGTTTAGGGTAAGGGTTAGAGTTTGAGTTTGAGGTAGGGCTAGAGCTAAGTTTAGGTTTAGGTTCAGCTTTAGGTCTATGGATAGGATTACGGTAGGTTTAGGGTTAGGGTTAGGGCTAGGTTTATCATTAGGGTTAGGATAAGAATAGGGGAATGGGTGTGGTTACATTTAGGTGTAGGTTTAGTGTTAGGGTAGATTTAGTTTTAGGGTTAAGGTTAAAGCATGGTTACGTTTAAGTTTCTGGTACAGGTTTGGGTTTGAGCAAGGGTTAGGCCTATGGCTAGTGTTAGGTTTAGGGTTAGGTCTAGGGTTAGTTTTCTGGTTAGGGTTGGAGTTAGGGTTAGGGTATGTCTAGGATTATCAATAGGGTTAGGGTTAGGGTTAAGGTAATTGTTAGTTTCAGAGCTAGGTTTAGGTAGAGGTTTAAGTTTAGGGTTAGGAATAGGGTTAGGGTTTGAATTAGGGATAGGTTTAAATTTATATTTAGGGTAAGGATTAGCCATTGAGTAAGGTTTAGGACTAAGGCTACAGTTAGGGTTAGGTTTAGGGTTAGGGTTATGCTTAGGGCTAGGTGTTGGCCTAGAATTCACTCTATGGTTTGTGTTAGGCTAAGGCATAGGGTGAGGGTTATTGGTAATATAAGAGCTAGGATTATGATTAGGGTAGGTGTAGGGTTAGGGTTATGGCTAGGTCTAGTGTTAGGTTTAGGTTTTCAGTTAGGGTCAGATATAGAGATAGCTTAGTGCTAAATGCAGGGTCACTTTTCAGGTTAGAGTTAGGGTTAAGCTTAAAGCCAGAATTAGGACTAGGTTTATGTCTAGGGTTAGGGTTAGTCTTTGCATTAGGTTAAGGGTTATTGTTAGGGCTAGGGCAAAGTTTTTGTTTAGGTCCAGGTCTAGAGTTAAGACTAGATTTAGGATTAGGTTTAGGTCTTGTGCTTGTAGTAGAGTCAGGTTTAGTATAAGGTTACTGGTAGGGCTAGTGTTAGGGTTTGGTCTAGGGTTAGGGTTAAATTTAGACCTAGGGTTAATGTTATTGTCAGAATAAGGAAGAGGTTAGGTTTACAGTTTGGAATAAGGTTAGAACTAGAATGAGGGCTCAATTTGGGACTATTAGTAGGGTTTGGGTTTTGATTAGCCTAAGGATTAGGGATAGGTCTAAGGTTACCATTAGGGCTAGGGTTTTGCTTAAGTCTAGGGATAGAGTTAGAACTAGTGTTAGGGGTAGGTTAGGGTTATGATTAGTGTTAAAGCTAGGTTTAGGGCTCCGATTAGGACTAGTATTTGTGTTAGCTTTAGGACTAGGGTTAGGACAGTTAGTAATGTAAGAATCAGGGTTACAATTAGGGTTAGCTTTAGGATTAGTGTTAGAGGTAGTTCTATTTTTAGGGTTAGTTTTAAGTTTATGATAAATTTAGAGCTAGAGTTATTGTTAGTATAGGAGTCAGGGACAGGGTTAGTTTTAGGGTTAGGGTTAGGACTCAAATTAGGGCTAGGTTTACTGTTAGGATTTGGTTTAAGATTAGACTCGTGTTTTAGAGCTAGGGTGTTAGTGTATAAGTCAGGGTCAGGCTTAGTTTTAAGGTTAGTATTAGGACTCAAATTAGGGCTAGGATTAGTTCTAGGTGTAATTGAGGGTTTGATTTTAGTTAAGGTTTACGGTTAGGTCTATTGCTTCGTTTTGTTTTAGTCCCAGGGTTAGGGTTAGCAGTAGTTTTATGATTAGTATTAGTGTTAGGTCTAGTTTTAGTGTTAGGCTTAGGCTTATGGTTAGGGTTACATTTAGAGTTAGGCTTAGATATAGGGTTAGGCTAGGACTAAGGATAGAGCAAGGGTTAGGGCTATGTTTAGGGCTAGGATTTAAGTTAGGGATAGTGTTAGAACTAGGAAATATGGCTAGTGTGAGTTAGAGTGTGTCTTAGGGCTAGGATTAGGGTGACGATTTGGGATACAGTTAAATTAAGGCTTAGATTAGTGCTAAGGTTAGTGTTCAGTTTAGGCCTAGTGATAGGCTTAGGGTTATGTTTAAGGTAAGGGATGGCATTATAGCTAGGTTTAGAGGTAGGGTGAGGGTTAGAGTAGGGTTAGGGCTAGGCTCAGGTTTAGGGTTATGATTAAGGGAAGGTTTAGGGCTATGATAAGGGCTAGTGTTTGTTTTAGGGCTTCTGTTAGGACTAGGGCTAATATCAGGTCTAGGGTTATGGTTAAAGGCATTTTTAGGGTGAGCGTTATGGCTACGTCTAGTGTAAGGGTTAGGCTTAGGGTAAGTGTCAGGTTTAAAGCTAGGGGAATTATTAGAGTTATGTTCAAGTTGAGGGTTTGTTTTAGGGTAGGATTTAGGTTTAGGACTCAAATTCGCATTAGGGTTAGAGTAGGTTAATGATAGGTTTTGATTAGGGTTCAGTATAGGTTTAGGGTAATTTAAAGGGTTAGCATTAGGAATATGGTTAGGTTTATGATTAGGGTTAACATTAGGTAAGGGTTATGTTTATGGTAATGTTTAGAGCTTAGGATAGAACTAGGGTTATGGTTAGGAATAGGTCATAAGTTATGGTTAGGTTTAGTTTAGAACTACAGTTAGGTTTATGGTTATGGTTAGTATAAAGGTTAGGTTTTGAGAAAGGGTTAGTTCTAGGGAGAGGGTTAGTTGTAGGGTAAGGTCAAGGGATAGGATTATTGTAGGGTTAGTGTTAGGGTTAGGGTAAGGGCTAGGGTTATCAATAAGGTTTGATTTAGGGTTAGGGTAATGGATAGTGTTAGATATAGGTTTAGGGTTAGTCTTTGGTTTAGGGTTAGGATTAGGGCTATGGTTATGCTTAGGTTTATGGTTAGGTTTAGGGTTTGAGCTAGATTTAGTGCTATGCCGAGTTTTAAATTTGGGTTATGTCTAGGGTCAGTTTTCCGATTAGAGTTAGATTTTGAGTTAGGGTTTGGGCTAGGATTATCAATAAATTTAGGGTTATGATAATGGTTAGGTTTAGAGGTAGGTTTAGTGCTAGGGTTGAGTTTAGGATTAGAGCTCGGGTTAGGGTTAGAGGTAGTGATAGGTCTACATTTATGTTTAGGTTAAGGTTTAAGCTTTGAGCTAGGTTAGCCCTAGGGTTAGGACAAAGGTGAGGGCTAGGGTTAGGTTAGGGCTAGGGTTAGGGTTAGTGTTATGCTTAGAGCTAGGTTTAGGCCTCATATTAGCTCTATGTTTAGTGTTAGGTTTAGGCCTAGGGTTAGGGCTATGGGTAATGTAAGAGCCAGGGTTATGACTAGAATTTGTTTTTGTGTTCGAGTTTTGGCTGGGTCTAGAATTAGGTTTTTTGTTTTGGTTAGGGTCAGGTTTAGAGGTACGTTTAGTGTTAAAGGCAGGGTCAGTGTTTTTGTTAAACTTAGGGTTAAAGCCAGAATTAGGACTAGTTTTTGGTCAAGGGTTAGGGCTAGTGTTTGGGTTATGTTAAGGGTTATGGTTAGGGCTATGGGTAGGTTTTTGTATAGGTCTAGAGCTAGAGTTAAGGCTAGATTTAGAATTAGATTTAGATCTATGGCTAATGGTAGGGTTAGGTTTAGGTATAAGTTTTCCAGTAGGGCTAGTGTTAGGGTTTTGTTTAGGGTTAGGGTCCGGTTTAGACCTCGGATTTGTGTTATGGTCAGAATAAGGGTCAGGGATAGGTTTAGGGTTTCGGATAGGTTTAGAGCTAGAATGAGATCTAGGGTTTTGACTATTAATAGGCTTAATATTTGGTTAGCCTAATAATTAGGGATAGGTCCAGGGTTACAATTAGAGATAGGGTTTAGCTTAGAGTAATGGATAGGATTAGAGATAGGTTTAGGGATAGGGTTAGGGTTAGGGTTAGGGTTAAAGCTATGTTTAGGGCTATTTTTTGTGTGAGGTTTAAGGCTAGGTTTAGGGCAATGACTAATATAAGAACTAGGGTTACAATTAGGATTAGTTTTAGGGTTAGGGTTAATGGAAGGTCAAGTGTTAGGGTTAGGTTTAAAGTTAGATTGATATTTATAGCTAGAGTTAGTGTTAGGATATGTGTCAGGTCAGGGTTTGTTTTAGGGTTAGGGTTAGGACTCGAATTAGGGCTAAGGTTACTGTTAGGGTTTGGTTTAAGTTTAGGGTGCTGTTTAGAGCTATGTTGAGTGTTAGGATATGAGTCAGGGTCAGGGTTATTTTTAAGGTGAGGATTAGGACTCGAATTAGGGCCAGGGTTAATTCTAGGTGTAATGCTAATATTTCATTTAAGATAAGATTTAGTTTTAGGCCAGTAGCTCATTTTTGCTTTAGTGGTATGTTTAGGGTTAACGTTAGTTTTACGATTAGCTTTAGGGTTAGGATTAAGCTTTTGGTTTGGGTTAGGATTAAGGCTAGGTTTAATGCTAGGATTAGGGCTAGGTTTTTTGTTAGGTTTAGGGCAAGAATTAGGGCTTGGGCTAATGTCAGGTCTAGGTTTACAGTTAGGGATAGTCTTACTGTTAGGTTTATGGCTAGGACAAAATTAAGTGTCATGTTTAGGGAAAGGTTCAGGTTTAGAGCTAAGCATATTATGAGGGTCATGGTCAGGCTTCGGGTTTGGGTTAGGTTAAGGTTTAGGTTAAGGGCTTGAATAAGCGTTATGGTTAGAGTTACGGTTAGGGTAATGGATAGGGTTAGGTTTAGGGTTCAGGTTAGGTTTAGAGTAATGGATATGGTTTTGGTTTGTGATAAATTTAGGCTTAAGCCTATGGTTAGCATTAGCGTTATGGTATCGTTAGGGTTAGACTTATGGTTATGGCTAGGGCTATGGTTAGGATTAGGGCTAGTGTTAGTGACAGGGTCAGGGTTAGCACGAAGGTTAGAGTTAGAATTAGGTTTTGGGTATGGTTTAGGGTTTGAGCTAGGGTTAGTGTGAGGGCTATGGTTAAGTTAGTGTTAGGTCTAGGGTTATGATCATGGTTTATGGCAGGGCTAGTGTTTGGTTTAGGATAAGGGTTAGGGTCAGGTTTAAACCTAGGTTGAGTGTTAAAGTAAGAATAAGGGTTAGGGTTAGGCATAGGGTTTGGGTTAATGTTACGGTTAGTGTTAAGGTTATGGCTAGGGTTATCATTAGGATTAGGATAGTAGGTTTAGATGTCAGGTTAGAATTAGGGTTAAGTTTAGGTTAGTGTTAGGGTTAGGTTTAGGGTTAGGGTGAGAATTTGTGATATCTTAGGGTTAGGATTAGGATTAGGTTCACTTTTAGTTCTAGGGTTAAGTTTATGTTTAGGGTTAGGGTAGGTTTATCTTTAGGTTTAGTGTTATCATTAGGGTTAAATTTAGGTTTCGGTTAATGGGTAGGGTTTGATCTAGGGTTATGGCTAGGGTTAAGGTTAGGATTAGGGCTAGGGTTAGGGTTATGGTTAGGCCTTCACTTAATGTTAGGTTTAGCTTAAGTTTAAGTGTTAGGGATTGAGCTAGGGTTATGGCTGTAGTGAGGGTTAGGGTTACAGTCAGGGCTAGGGTAGGGTTAGGATTAAGGTTAGGTCTAAGTTTAGCAATAGGTTTAGGGTTATGGTTAGGGTAATGGATAGAGTTAGAGCTGGGGTTTGGGGTATGGTTACCATTAAGATTAGGGCTAGAGTTAGGGTGAGGTTTTGGTTTTGGGCTAGGGTTATGTTTAGGGTAAGGATAAGGTTTTGAGCTAGGGTTAGGTCTAGGATGAGGGTTAGGGTCAGATTTAGGGCTAGGTTTAGGGTTAGAGTTTTGCTTCAGGTTAGGTTTAGGGCTACAGTTAATTCTAAGTTTTGTGTGAGGTTTAGGGCTAGTGTTAGGTGTATTAGTAATTTAAGAGTTAGAGTTATGGTTATTGCTAGATTTAGGGTTCATCTAGTGTTAGGGTTAGTTTTTGGGTTAGGATAAGGTTTAGAGCTAGGGTTTTTTTCAGGGTAAGTGACAGAGTTCAGGTTAGGATTAGGTTGAGGGTTAGGTTCAGAATGAGGACTAGGGTTAAGTCTAGGTGTAGGGTTAGTGTTTGGGTTAGGTTAAGGGTTATTGTTAAAGCTAGAGCTAGGGTTTGGGCTATATTTAGAATTAGGTTTAGGTCTAGGGCTGGTGTTAGTGTTATTTTTAAGTAAGGGTTACTGGTAGGGCTAGTGTTAGGTTTCAGATAAGAGTTAGGGTCAGGTTTAATCCTAGGGTTAGTGTTAGGGTCAGAATAAGGGTCAGGGTTAGTATTAGGTTTGGGTTAATTTTAGAGCTAGAATGAAGGAGAGATTTAAGACTAGTAATAAAGTTGGGGTTTGGGATAGGCTTAGGGTTAGGGTTAGGAATAGGATAGCAATAGGGTGAGGGTTTGGCTTAGGGTAAGGGATAGGGTTATAGCTAGTGTTAGGACTAGGGATAGAGTTAGGGTTAGGGCCATGGTTAGGGGTAGGGTTAAAGCTAGGATTAGGGCTTGGATTAGGGATAGGATTGTGTTAGGTTTAGGGCTATGGCTAATGTAAGAACTGGAATTACATTTAGGGCTCATTTTAGGGTTAGGTTTAGGGCGAGGTCTAGTGTTAAGTTTAGGATTACGGATAGGGTGATGTGTTGTGCTAGGATCAGTGTTAAGGTCAGAGTCAGGGTTAGTATTAGTTCTAGGATTAGGGTTAGGGCTTGAATTAGGGCTAGGGTTAGGACTAGGTGTAGGGTTAGGGTTTGGTTTAGGTTAAGGGTTAGGGTCAGTGCTATGGCTCAGCTTTGCTTGAGGGCTATTTCTAGGGTTAGGACTAGTTTTCAAATTAGCATTAGGGTTAGAGCTAGTTTTAGTGTATGGTTTAGGCTTATGGTTAGGGTTAGATTTAGAATTAGGGTTAAATCCAGGTAACGGCCAGGGTTAGGGCTAGGGTTTGGATTATCATAGGGATAGTGTTAGAACTAGGGATAGGGTTAGGGCGAGAGTTAGAGTTAGTCTTAGGGTAAGGGTTTGGTAGCACTAGGATTACGGCTTTATTAGGACTAGGATTAGAGCTAGGGTTTGTATTAAGGCTAAGCCTAGGTTTAGGGCTAGGGTTAGGGCATGATGTTATAGCTAGGTTTAGAAATAGGGTGAGGATTAAAATTAAGGTTAGGGCTAGTGTTAGTGTTAGGGTTAGGATTAAGTCTAAGTTTAGGGCGAGGGTTTGTGTTAGGGTTAGGCTTTCATTAGTGCTAGGGCTAATGTCATGTATAAGATTTTGGTTAGAGATTGTTTTAGGATTAAGATTATGGCTAGGTATAGTGTAAGGGTTTGGTTAAGGTTTAGGGTAAGGTTTACAGCTACAGACATTATTAGGGTAAGGTACAGCATTCCAGTTTAAATTAGGGTAATGATTATGTTTAAGGCTCAAATTAGCGTTATGGTTAGGGTTAGGATTAGGTTTATGATTTAGGGTTCAGGTTAGTTTTAGTGTAATGGATTGGTTTAAGGTTAGGAATAGGGTTTGGGTTATCCTAGGGTTAGCATTAGGGTTAGGGTTAGGGTTAAGGTAATGGATATGATTAGAGCTAGGGTTAGGGCTATGGTTATTGTTAGGATTAGGGCTAGGGTTAGGGTTAGGTTTTGGGTTATTGCAAGGGTTAGGGTTAGCGTTAGATTTAGGGTAACAGGGCTAGGGTTACAGTTATTGTTAGTGTTAAAGCTAGACTTAGGGCTCTGATTAGCATATGTTTCTGGTTAGGTTATCACTAGGGTTAAGGCTAAAACTAATTTAGGAATTAGGGTTATGATTAGGGCTAGTTTTGCGGTTATGGTTAGGTCTAGGTTTAGTGTTAGGGTTCACTTTAGGTTTTGGGTAATATTTAGAGCTAGAGTTAGTGTAGGGTCAGAGTCAGGGTCAGGGCTAGTTTTACGTTTAGGGATAGGATTCAAATTAGAGCTAGGTTTAAGGCTAAGTGTAGTCTTAGGGTTTGGTTTAGGTTAAATTTTAAGGTTAGTGCTATGGCTCTGTTTTGTTGTAGGGCTTGGGCTAGTTTAGGGCTAGTTTAGGATTAGTGTTAGTGTTACAGCTTGTGTTAGTGAGAGATTTAGGCCTAGAGTTAAGGTTACATTTAGAGTTAGGGTTAGATGTAGGTTTAGGGCTAGGGCTTGGGTTAGGGCTAAGGTTAAGGGCAAGTTTTAGGGTTATGGTAAGGGTTGGGGTTAGAACTAGAAATAGGACTAGAGGGAGAGTTAGAGTTAGTCTTAGGGCTAGGGTTAGGTTAGGATTAGGGCTAAATTGGGGCTAGGATTAGGTGTACGGTTTCTGTTAGGGTTAGGCCTAGTTTTAGGCTTAGGTTTAAGTTTAGGTTTAGGGATAGGGTTAGGTTTAGGGGAAGGGATGGGGTTATAGCTAGTTATAGCGCTAGGTCAAAGGTTAGAATAAGGTTAGGGTTATGTGTTTGGTTATTCATAAGGCTAGGTTTAGGGCTAGAATTATGGCTAGGGTTTTTTCTTTTTAGTGCTATGGCAAGAATTAGGGCTAGGGCTATGTCAGGTCTAGGGTTATGATTAGAGATTAATTGAGGGTTAGATTTATGGCTAGGTCTAGGATAATGCTTATGTTTAGGGTAATGGTAAGGCTTAGAGCTTGGGGTATTTTTAGGGTTAGAATCAGGCTTTGGGTTTCGTTTAGTTAAGGATTTAAGGTTAGGGCTCAAATTAGCATAAGGGTTAGGAATATGGTAATGATAGGGTTATGTTTATGTTTCAGGTTAGGTGTAGGGTAATTGATAGGTTTAGAGTTAATGAAAGGGTTAGGTTTAGGCCTAGAGTTAGAATTAGGGTAAATGTTATATTTAGGGTAATAGAGAGGGTTAGAAGTAGGGTAAGAGCAAGTGTTATGGTTAGTATTAGGGCTTGAGTTAGGGTTTGGGTTAGGTTAGGCCTAGGGATAGTGTTAGTTTTAGGTTTAGGGTTTGAGCACTAGGACGAATGTTAGGTTTAGGAATAGGTGTAGGTTATAGCTAATGTTAGGGTCAAGGTTAGTGGTAAGATTAGAGCTAGGGTTAGCATTAGGTTTAGGGTATTGGATAGGGTTTGATATCAGGTTACAGTTAAGGTTTTGATTAGGTTTCAGCTTAAGGTTAGTGTTAGGGATAGGTGTAGGTTTAGGTTTACGGTCATGGTTAGGGTTTGAGCTAGGGTTAGGTCTATGGCAAGGTTTAGGTTTATGGCTATGACTAGGGTTAATGTTAGGGTTAGTTTTATGCCAAGGGTTAGTGTTAGGGTTAGGTTAAATTAAGGGTTAGGGATTGAGGTAGGATTTGCATTAGGAGGAGGTTTAGTTTTAGAATCATGGTTAGGGTTAGGGCTAGGGTTAGCATTAGGTTTAGGGTTATGATTAGGTTAATGGATAGAGTTAGAGGTAGGGTTTGGCCTATGGTTATGGCTAGTTTTGGCTTTAGTGATATGCCTAGGTCTAGTTTAGAGTTAGATTTTTGGTTAGGAAAAGGTTTAGAGCTAGAGTTTGTGTTAGGGTAAGTGTCAGTGTTCGGGTTAGGATTAGCTTTAAGATTAGGTCCAGCATTTTGACTAGGGTTAGGTCTAGGGGTAGGGTTAGTGTTTGGGTTAAGTTAAGTGTTATTGTTAGGGTTAGGGCTAGAGTTATCACTAGAGGAAGAATTAGGTGTAGGTCTAGGTCTAGTGTTAGTGTTAGGTACAGGTATAGAGGTACAGGTATCGCCAATGTTAGGGGTCAGTTTAGAGTTAGGGTCAGGTTTAGACCTATGGTTATTATTAGGGTCAGAATCAGGGTCAGGGTTAGGGTTAGGGCTTGGGATAAAGATAGAGCTAGATTGAGGGCTAGTGTTAGGACTAGCAATAGAGTTAAGGTTTGGGTTAGGAATAAGTGTTAGGACTAGGGTAGCTTTAGGGATAAAGTTTGGCTAAGGGTAAAGGTAAGGTTAGTGCTAGGCTTAGGGTTAGGATTAGTCTAGGCTTAGGGTTAGGGTTAGGGTTAGGGCTAGGGTTAGAGTTAAAGCCAGCATTAAGGCTTGGATTAGGAATAGGTTTAATGTTAGCTTTAGGTCTACGGCTAATTTAACAACTAGGGTTACAATTAGGGCTAGTTTTAGGGTTATGGTTACGTCTAGTTCTAGTATTAGGTTACGTTTAATGTTAGGGTTATGTTTAGTGTAATGGATAGGTTAGGGTTAGGGAATGTGTTAGGGTTAGGCCGAAGTTTAGCATTAGGGTTAGGGTTCAGGTTAGGGTAATAAATACGGTTAGAGCTAGGGCTAGGCCAAGGTTATGGTAAGACTTAGTGCTAGGGTTAGGGTTAGGTTTAGGATTAATGTAAGTTTTAAAGTTAGGTTTAGGTTTACAGTTAGGGCTAAGTATAGTTTTAGGGATAGGTTTAAGCTTAGGGTGATGTTTTGAGCTAAGATTAGTGTTAGGTTCAGAGTCAGGGTTAGGGTTTGATTTAGGATAGGGATAAGACTCAAATTAGGGGTAGGCTTAGGGCTACATGTAGGGTTAGGATTTGGTTTAGTTAAATGGTTAGTTTTGCTATGGCTCAGTTTTGTTTTAGGGCTAAGGCTAAATATAAGTGTAGTTTTATAATTAGCATTAGTGTTATTGCTAGTGATAGGTTGAGTAGACTTAGGGGTACATTTAGTGTTATGTTTAAATCTAGGGTTAGAGCTGTGCCTAGGGTTAGGACTAAGGTTAGGTTTAGTGTTTGGGTTATGGTAAGAGATAGGGTTAAATCTAGGAATAGGGCTAGGGCGAGAGTTAGATTAGTCTTAAGGATAGGGTTAGGGTTAGGGTTAGGGTTAGCGCAAAACTAGGCCTAGGAATAGGTCTAGGATTAGTGATAGGGTTAGGCCTAATATTGGGGGCTATGTTTAGGGTTTAGTTTCAGGGTTAGGTTTGGGATTAGGTTTAGGGAAAGAGATGGGGTTATAGCTAGGTTTGGGCTAGGGTGATGATTAGAATTAGGTTTAGCGATAGGGTTAGTATTGGGTTAGGATTAAGGCTATATTTGATGTTAAGATAAGGGCTAGGGTTTTTTGTTAGGGTTTCGGCAATATTTAGGGATAGGGATAATGGTAGGTTTAGGGTTATGGCTAGGAGTAGTTATAGGGTTATTTTCAGGCTAGGTCTTGTATAAGGGTTAGGTTTAGGGTAAGGATTAGAATTAGTTTTTATTTTAGAGTCAGCATCAGGTTTTGGTTATGGGTTAGGTTAAGTTTTAGGGTTAGGGCTCAAATTAGCATTAGTATTAGAGTTACAATTAGGGTAATAGATAGGTTTAGGTTTAGGATTCAAGTTAAGATTAGGATAATGGATATGGTTAGGTTAGTTATAGGGTTAGGGTTAGGCCTAGGGTTACCATTTGGGTTACTGTTATTGTTAGGGTAATGGATAGTGTTAGAGCTAGGGTTAGGGCTAGGGTTTATGTTAGGATTAGGGTTAGAGTTAGGGTTAAGTTTAGGGCTAGGGCTACGTTTAGGATTTAGGTTAGGTTTTGGGTAAGGGTTAGGTTTTGAACTAGGTTTAGTGCTAGGGTGATAGTTAGGTTTATTGCTATGTCTAGGGTTAGATTTATGGTTAAGGTTAGGGTTAGAGTTAGGGTTAGGTCTAAGATTACTTTTACAGTTAGGTTAATGGATAGGATTAGATGTCAGGTTAGTGTTAGGGGTAGTTTTAGTTTTAGGGTTAGTGTTAGGGTTTGGGCTAGGGTTAGGGTTAGAGTATAGTTTTGAGTTTCATCTAGGGTTAGGGCTATGCCGAGGGTTAGGTTTAGGGTTAGGTCTAGTATTAGGTTTACCTTTAGAGTTAGAGCTAGGATTATCATTAGGTGGGGTTAGGTTTATGGTAATGAATAATTATAGAGATAGTATTAGGGCTAGTATTAACATTATGATTAGGGCTTCGGTTAGCATTAGGTTTAGGGATAGGGCTAGGGTTATGTTTAGGGTTAGGGTTAGGTTTAGTTTAGGGTTTGATGTAGGGTTAGGGCTACGATGAGGGTTAGGTTTAAGGTTAGGGCTAAGATTAGGTTTACAGTTAGGGTTAGAGCTAGGGTTATCATTAGATTTAGGGTTAGGTTTTTGGTAATTGATAATTTTAGAGATAGTATTAGGGCTAGTATTAACATTATGATTAGAGCTAGGGTTACCTTTAGGTTTAGGGATAGAGCTTAGGTTATGTTTCGTGTTAGGGTTAGGTTTTTAGCTAGGGTTAGGTCTAAGTTGATGTTTAGGGTTAGTGTGAGGGATAGGGTTAGGCTTAGGGTTATGGTTAGGGCTAAGTTTAGGCCTAGGATTAGGGCTAGGTTTTATGTTAGGTTTAGAGCTAGGGTTAGTGCTATGGATATGCAAGGGCTAGGCTTATAATTAGGGTTTTGGCTAGGTCTAGTGTTAGAATTAGGTTCTGTATAAGTTCAGTTTTAAAGCTAATGTTAGTGTTAGTGTCAGGGTCTGTGTTTGGATTAGGATTAGGGTTAGGGTTAAAACCTAAATTAGGATTGGTAAGTGTTAGTGTTTGGGTTAGGTAAGTGTTATCATTAGGGCTAGGGCTAGGTTTTTCTTTAGGTCTTGGGTGAGAGATATGGCTAGATTTAGGATTAGGTTTGTGTCTCGGGCTAGTGTTAGAATTAAGTTTAAGTATAGTTTTATGGGTAGGGCTAGTGTTAGGGTTTGGTTTATGGTTAAGATCAGATTAAGGGTCAGGTTTAGGGTTAGGGTTCGGGTTATTGTTATAACTAGAATGATGTCTAGGGTTAGGACTAGTAATAAAGTTATGATTTGGGTTAGGCTAAGGAATAGGGTTAGGACTGTGTTTAGCATTAGGGTTAGGGTTTGGCTTAGGGTAAAGTATAGAATTAGAGCAAGGGTTAGGGTTATGTTTAGGGCTAGTTTTAGGGTTAGGTTTATGCATAGGTTTATTGCTAATGATAGTGTTAGGGTTTGGTTTAGGGGTAGGGTCAGGTTTAGATGTACGGTTACAGTTAGGGTCAGAATAAGTGTCAGGTTTAGGTTATGGTTAGAATGAGGGCTAGGGTTAGGATTAGTAATAGGGTTAGGGTTTGGTTAAAGTAAGGATTAGGGTTAAGACTAGTGTTAGCATTAGGGTTAGGGTTAACTTAGGGTAAGGGATAGGGTTAGAGCTAAGGTTAGAGCTAAGTTTAAGGTTAGGTTTATGGTTAGTGTTAGGGTTACAGTAAGGGTTAAAGCTAGGGTGAGGTCTCAGTTTACAGCTAGATTTTGGTTAGATTTAGGGCTAGGCTTAAATTTATGGCCAATGTATGGACTAGAGTTACGATTTGGGTTAGATATAGGATTAGAGTTAGGACTAGAAGAGTTTTAGGTTTAGGGTTAGGGGTAGGGTTAGTGTGATGTTTAGAGCTAGCATTAGTGTAAGGGTTAAATTCAAGGTCAGGGTAAGTGTTAGGGTTAGGTTTTAAACTTGAATTAGGGCTAGAATTAGTGCTATGTGTAGGGTTATGGTTAGGGATAGTTTTAGGGTTAGGTTTATAGCTATGTTTAGTATAAGGGTTAGGTTTAGGGTAAGGGTCAAATTTAGAGCTAGGCATATTATTACAGTCAGTGTCAGGTTTAAGATATTATTTAGGTTAGGTCTTAGGTTTAGGGCTCAAATTAGCATTAGGATTAGTGTTAGGTTAATGAGAGGGTTAGGTTTAAGTTTCAGGTTAGGTTTAGCATAATTGATATGGTTATGTTTAGGGATAGGGTTAGATTTAGGCCTAGAGTTAACATTAGAATTAGGGTAATGTTTAGAGTAAGTGATAGGGTTAGAACTAAGTTTAGGGCTAGGGTTATGGATAGGATTAGGGCTTGGTTTAGGGTTAGGTTTAGGGTTAGGGTCTTGTTTATGTTAAGGTTAGGGCTAGGATGTCAGCTAGAGCAAATGTCAGGTCTACGGTAATGGTTTGGGATAGTTTTAAAGTTAGGTTTATGTCTAGGTCTAGTATAAGGTTTAGGGTTAGGGGTAGGGTCATTGTTAGAGCTTGGTATAATATTACTGGAAGAGTCAGAGTTAGGGTTTTGGTTAGGTTAAGGTTTAGTGTTAGGGCTCTAATTAGCATTAGAGTTAGGTTTAGGGTAGTGAAAGGTTTAGGTTTAGGGTCAGATTAGGTTTAGTTTAATGAATAAGGTAAGGGTTAAGGATAAGGTTAGTGTTAGGCATAGGGTTACCATTAAGGTTATGGTAATATTTAGGGTAATGTATAGAGTTAAAGCTAGTGATAAGTCTAGGGTTATGGTTAGGATTCTGGCTAGGGTTAGGGTAAGGTTTAAGGCTAGGTTTTGAGTTAGGGCTAGGGTTAAAGCTAGGATTAAGGCTCAAATTAGGGCTAGGTTTTGGCTTTGGATAGGGCTAGGGTTAGGTCTGTGGCTAATATATGAACTAGTGTTACAATTAGTGATAGTTTTAGGGTTGAGGTTAGGGCTAGGACTTGTGTTATTGTTAGGTTTAGGGTTAAGGAGATGTTTAGAGCAAGGGTTATTCTTAGGGTCAGTGTGAGAGTAAGGGTTAGATTTAGGGTTACATTTAGTACTCAAATTAAGGCTAAAGTTAGGTCTAGATGTAGGGTTAGGCTTTGGTTTAGGTTAAGGTTTTGTTGTACAGCTAGGGCTAGGGCTAGGGTTATGACTAGATTTTAAATTAGCTTCAGGGTTAGAGCTAGTGTTAGGGTGAAGTGTAGGCTTAGGGTTAGGTTGAGATTTAGAGTTAGGTTTAGATCTAGCATTAGGGCTAGGGCTAGGCTTAGGGCTAGGGTTATGTTTATGGTAAGGAATATGGTTAGAACTAGGGATATGGCTAGGGTGAGAATTAGAGTTAGAGTTTTAGGGTTGGAGTTAGGTTTAGGGCTAAATTAGGCCTAGGATTAGGGGTAGGATTAGTGTTAGCATTAAGCCTGGGGTTTGGGCTATGGTTAGGGTTAGCATTGGGGTTAGGGTTAAGTTTAGGGAAATGGGTGGGGTTATTGCTAGGTTTAGGTGTAGGGTTAGTGTTAGGGTTCGGCCTAGGGCTTGGGCTAGGGTTAGGTTTATCATTGGGATTAAGGTTATGTTTAGGGGAATTGATGGGTTTATAGCTAGGTTTAGGGCTAGGATGAGGTTTGGAATTAGGATTAGGCCTAGGTTATAGTTCAGTTTAGGATTAAGGCTAGGATTAGCACTAGGATGAGTGGTAGGTTTTCTGACAGGCTTAGGGCTAGGACTTGGGCTAGTGCTAATATCAGGTCTAGGGTTACAGTTAATATTGTTTTAGGGTTAGGTTATGGCTAGGTCTAGTGTAAGTGTTAGGTTTATGTTAAAGATGAGCTTTAGAGCTAGGATCATTTTTAGGGTCAGGGTCAGGGTCAGGGTTAGAATTTGATTTAGATTAAGGTTTAGGGTTAGAGCTTAAATTAGCATTAGGGTTGGGTTTAGAGTTATGGTAATGGATAAGGTTTAGGTTAGGTTTCAGTTAAGGTTTAGGGTCATGGATGGGTTAGGTTTAGTGATCGGGTTACGGTTAGCATAAGGGTTAGGTTTATATTTACTGTAATGAATAGGTTTATAGCTAGAGTTAGGGCTAGGTTACTGTTTTGATTAAGTCTAGGATTAGAGTTAGGTTTAGTTATAGGGCTAGAGTTTAGTTTAGGGTAAGTGTTTGGGTTAGATTAAATGTTAGGTTTAGGGCAAGGTTAATGGTTAGGTTAGGATAAGTTTTAGTGTTTGAGCTAGGGTTAGGGTTAGGGTGAGTGTGTTAGGTTTAGGTTTAGGTCTAGGTTTTCATTTATGGTTAGAGTTAGGTTTAGATTTAGGGATTGGGTTTAATTAGGGTTAGTGTTAGGGTTAGGGTAATGGATATGGTTACAGTTAAATTTTGGGCTAAGTTTAATGTTAGCATTAGGGCTAGGGTTAGGGACAGGGTGTAGGAGAGGGCTAGGGTTTTGTTTAGTGTAAGGGTTAATCTTTGAGCTAGGGTTAGATCTAAGGCGAGGGTTAGGGTAAGGGTTAGGCTTAGGGCTAGGGTTAGGCTTAGGTTTATGCTTACAGCTATGTTTAGGCCTAGGATTAGGGCTAGGTATTGCGTTAGGTTTAGGGCTATTGTTAGTACTATGGGTATTATAAGAGCTAGGGTTATGTTTAGGACTAGTTTTAGGGTTAAGATTTTTTCTATGTCTAGTTTAACACTAGGTTTAATATTAAAATCACGTTTAAGTCAGTGTTAGTCAGGTTTAAAGCTAGACTTAGTGTTAGAATCAGAGTCAGTGTTTGGGATATGGTTAGGGTTAGGGTTAGAACCAAAATTAGGTCTAAGTTTAGGTCTAGAGATAGGTTAAGTATTTGGTTAAGGTTAAGGGTTATTGTTAGGGCTAGTAGTAGGTTTTTGTTCAGGTATTGGGCTAAAGTTATAGTTACATATATGATTAGCTTTGGGTCTAGGTCTAGTGTCGGGCTTAGGTATAGGTATAGGGTTACTGGTAGGTCTAGTGTTAGGGTTTGGTTTAGGTATAGGGTCAGGAATATACATAGGGTTATTGTTAGGATAAGATGAGGTTCAAGGTTAGGATTAGAGCTAGAATGAGGGCTAGGGTTAAGACTAGTAGTATGGTTAGATTTTAAGTTAGGCTAAGGTTTAGGGTTAGGACTAGGGTTAGCATTTGGGTTAGGGTTTGCCTTAGGGTAAGGTTTAGGTTTAGAGCTAGGGTTATGGCTATGTTAGGGTTAGGGTTAGGGCTAGTGTTAGGGTTAAGATTAGGGTTAAAGATAGGGTTAGAGCTTGGATTAGGGGTAGAATTTGTGTTAGAGTTAGGATATGACTAATGTACGACTAGGATTATGATTAAGGCTAGTTTTAGGATTAGGATTAAGGCTAGTTCTAGTGTTAAAGTTAATTTTATGTTAGGGTGGTGTTTAGAGATAGGATTAGTGTCAGTGTCAACTTCAGGATCAGGGTTAATTTTAGAGTTAAGTTTAGGGCTAGGTGTAGTGTTAGGTTTTGGTTTAGGTTAAGGGTTAGTGTTAGAGCTATGGCTTGGTTTTGTTTTATGTCTAGGTCTAGGGGTAGGGCAATTTTTAGGATTAGTGTTATTTTTAGGGGTAATGTTAGGGTTTAGTATAGGCTTATGGTTACAGTTAAATTTAGAGTTAGGTTTAGATTTAGAGTTAGATTTATGTCTAGGGTCATGGTCACATTTAAGTTTGGGTTAGGTTAAGGTTAAGGTTAAGGGCTTTAATTAGTGTTAGGGTTAGGGTTAAGGTTAGTGTAATGGATTTGGTTAGGTTTAGGGTTCAGGTTAGGTTTAGGGTAATGGATAAATTTAGTGTTGGAAATAGGGTTAGGGTTATCCTAGGGTTAGCATTAGGTTTAGGTTTATGGTTAGGGTAATGAATATGGTTAGAGCTAGTGTTAGGTCAAGGATTATGGTTAGGATTAAGGCTAGAGTTAGGTTTACATTTAGGGCAAGTTTTAGTGTTAGGATTAGTTTTAGGGTAATGGTTAGGACTAGAGTTAGGTTTAGGGTTAAAACAAGGTGTGAGGCTCAAATTAGGGCTCATTTTTTGGTTAGATTAGGGCTAGGATTTGGGCTAACACTAATGTAAGGACTAGGGTTATGATTAGAGCTACTTTTATGGTTAGGTTTAAGACTAGGTCTAGTTTTAAGGTTAGGTATATTTTAGGGTGATCTGAGACCTAGAGTTATTGTTAGGGTCAGAGTCAGGTTCAAGGTTAATTTTAGGGTTAGGGTATGACTAAAACTAGGGCTAGGGTTAGGGCTAGGTGTAGGGTTAGGATTGGTTTAGGTTCAGGGTTACAGTTAGGGCTGTGACTCGATTTGATTTAGGCCTAGGACTAGGTTAGGTCTAGTTTTAGGATTAGCGTTAGTGTTAGGGCTAGTTTTAGTGTGAGGTTTACACTTAGGGTTAGGGTTAGATTTAGAGTTATGGTTAGATCTAGGGTTTGTGGTAGGGTTAGGTTTAGGGTTAAGGTTAGAGCAGGTGTTACGGTTACGTTAAGGGATAGGGATAGAACTAGGTATAGTGCTAGGGAGACAGAGTTAGTCTTAGTGGTAGTGTTAGGGTTAAGGTTAGGGCTAAATTAGGTCTAGGATCAGATATAGGATTAGTGTAAGTGTTAATTCTAGGGTTAGGTTTAGGGTTAGATTTAGGAGAAGGGTTAAGGTAATATCTAGGTTCAGAAATAGAACAGGGGATAAAATTAGGGATAGGGCCAGAGTTAGGGTTCAGGTTAGGATCAAGGCTAGGTTTAGGGCTAGGATGAGGGCTAGCGTTTGTGCTAGATTTATGACAAGAATTAGGGTTAGGGCTAATATCAAGTCTAGGGTTACAGTTAGGGATAGATTTAGGGTAAGGTTTATGACTAGGTCTAGTGTCAGAGTTAGGTTTAGGATAAAGTTTAGGTTTAGACCTAGGAGTATTATAATGGTCAGGGTCAGGTTTTCGGTTAGGTGGAGTTTTAGTGTTAGGGCTCAAATTACCGTTAGAGTTACTGTTAGGGTTAGGGTAATGGATAGGGTTAGGTTTAAGCTTAAGGTTAGGTTTAGGTTAATGGATAGGGTTAGGGTTAGGCCTAGGGTTAGCCTTAGGTTTATGGATATCATTAGGTTAATGGATAGGTTTAGAGCTAGGTTTAAGGGTAGGTTTATTTTTAGGATTAGGGTTAGGGTTAGGGTAAGGCTAAAGTTAGGTTTAGGGTTAGGTTTAGGGTACTGGTTAGGGTTTGATCTAGGGTTAGTGCTAAGGCTAGGGTTAGGTTTAGGGTTAGTACTAGGGATAGTGTTAGTATTAGGTTTAGGGCTAGGGTTATCATTAGGGTTAGGGTAATGGATAGGTTTAGATGTCTTGTTAGGGTTAGTGTTAGGTTCAGTTTTAGAACAAGGGTAAGTGTTAGGTTTAGAGTAACTTTTAGGATTTGAGCTAGGGTTAGGTTTATGGTTAGGTCTAGGGTTGAGTTTACAGTTATTGTTAGATTAGTTTTAGGGTTAGTTCTAGGGTTATTATGAGGCTTATGGTTAGGATTCGGGTAATGGGTGGAGTTAGAGCTAGGGTTAAGGCTAGGATTAAGTTTACGATTAGGGCTAGGGTTAGGGTTAGGCTTAGGCGTACAGGTTTCCTGCAGTTAGATTAAGGGTAATAGTCAGAGATTGATTAAGTGTTAGGGATAGGTTGAGATTTTATGTTAGAATAAGAGCAAGGGATAGAGATAATGTTAGGGTTAGGGCTAGGGTTAGCATTATATTCAGGGTTATTGTTAGGGTAATGGATAGATTTAGAGCTAGGGTTTGGGCTATGGTTATGGTTAGTATTAGGGCTAGGATTAGGGTTAGAGTTTGGGCCAAGGTTTGTTAATGGTACGGGTTAGGGTTTGAGCTAGAGTTAGAATTAGGGCTCAGTTGAGGGTTAGGTTAAGTGTTAGGTCTCGGAATAGGATTATAGTAGGTTTAGGGTTAGGACTAAGGTTATTATTATGGTTAGGATAAGGGTTAAGGTATGGATATGGTTAGATATAGGTTTAGATTCAGGGTTAGGGGTAGATTTAGTTTTAGGTTTAAGGATAAGGCATGGTTAGGTTTAGGTTTAGGTTTATGGTGCGTGTTAGTGTTTGAACTAGTGTTAGGGCTATGGTGAGTGTTAGTTTTAAGGTTCAGTCTAGGGTTAGCAATTTTGTTTAGGGTTATGCTTAGAGTTAGGGTTATGGCTAGCATTATCAATAGGGTTAGGTTTAGGGTTAGGGTAATGTGTAGGTTTAGAACTAGGTTTAGGGATAGGGTTAAGTTTAGGGTTAGGGATAGGGTTAGAGTTAGGGATAAGTCAAAGTTTATATTTAATATAAGGGTTAGGCACTGAGTAAGGTTTAGGACTAAGGCTAATGTTGGGGTTAAAATTAGGTCTAGGGTTAGGGTTAAGTTTACACTACAGGTAGGTTTAGGCCTAGGATTTGCTCTAGGTTTTGTGTTAGGTGAAGTTGTAGGGTTAGGGCTATGGGTAATATAAGAGCAAGCATTATGATTAGGGCTAGTTTTAGGGTTAGCATTATGACTAGGTCTAGTGTTAGGTTTAGGTTATTAGTAAGGGTCAAGTTTAGAGATAGCTTAGTGTTAAATGCAGTCAATTTTCAGGTTAGAGTTAGAGTTAAGGTTAAAGCAAGATTTAGGACTAGGTTTATGTCCAGGGGTAGTCTTTGCATTAGGTTAAGGGTTATTGTTAGGGCTAGGGCTAGGTGTTTGTTTATGCCTAGGGCTAGAGTTAAGGCTACATTTTGGATTAGGTTTAGGTCTAGGGCTAGTGTTAGGATCAAGTTTAGGTATAAGATTACTGGTAGAGATAGTGTTAGGGTTTCGTCTTGTGTTAGGGACAGGTTTAAATCTAGGGTTAGTTTTATGGTCAGAAGAAGGGTTAGGGTTATGATTAGGGTTTAGGATAGGGTTAGAGCTAGAATGAGGGCTGTGGTTAGGACTCTTTATAGGGATAGTGCTTTGATTAGTCTAAGAAATTGGGTTAGGTCTGGGGTTACCATTAGGTTTAGGGTTTTGCTTACGATTACGGATAGGGTTAGAACTAGTGTTAGGTGTAGGGTTAGGGTTAGGGTAAGGTATGATATTACAGTTAGGTTTAGGAATAGGGTGAGGGTTATAATTATGGTTAGGGATAGGGTTAAGTGTAGGGTTAGGATTAAAACTAGTGTTAGGCCTAGGGTTAGGGCTAGGGATTTTGTTAGATTTAGACTACCATAATGGCTAGGGCTAATGTCAGGTATAGGGTTATGGTTAGGGATTGTTTTGGGAACAGCTATATAGCTAGGTATAGTATAAGGTTTAGGATGAGGGTTAGGGTAAGGTTTAGAGGTACGGGTATTATTATGGTCAGGGTCAAAGTTAGGGTTTGGTTTAGGTTAAGGTTTAGAATTAGGGCTTGAGTTAGCAATATGATTAAGTTTAGATTTAGGGTAATGATATGGTTAGTGTTAGAGTTCATGTTATATTTATGGTAACCTGATTCCTAATTCGTGTCCTAACCCTAATGCTGACCCTCACTCATATACTAACACTAAGCATACCTTTAAATATCACTCTAACCTTAAACTTAACCCTAATACTAGATCTACCCTTAACCTTAACCCTAAAACTAACCTTAATGGTAACCCTAGCTCTTACATTAGACATTGCCCTAACGCTAGCCCTAACCCTAACACAAAAACTTTCCTTAATCCAAGTTCTAACCTAAATTTAACCCAAACCCTATACCTAAGTCTAACCCTAACCCTAGCTCTATTCCTATCCCTTACCCTTAGTGAAACTCTAACCCTAATGGTAACCCTAGACCTATTCCTAATCCTTAGGCTAAGAAAAATCTGAACCCTTTTAATAGTCCTGACCCTAGCCCTCATTCTATCTCTAATCTTATCCCAAAAACTAACACTAAGCCTGACCATTATTCTGACTCTAGGTCTAATCCTGAACCTAAGAATAGATCAAACCCTAACACTGGCTTTGTCAGTAATCTTATAATTAAACCTAAACCTAGCCCTAGCCCTAGCCCTAGTTCCAACCCTATTCCTTACCATGAAACAAAACCTAGCTCTAAACCTAGCACTAATGCTTGCCCTAATCTTAGTATTTGCCCTAACCTTAGATCTAACCCTAACTCTAAATCTAACCCTAACACTAAGCCTAAGCCTAACACTAACACTAGCCCTAACTCTAATGTTAATCATAAAAATAGCACTATCCCTAATCCTAGAAGTAAATCAAAATGGAGCAGTAGCCCTAACACTAAACATTAATTTAAACCACCCTAAAACTATATCTAGACCTAATCTTAGCCCTAATTTGACTCCTAACCCTAACCTTAAAACTAAAAACCTGACACAGACTCATATCTTAAAACTCACCCTAGATCTAGACATCATCCTAACCTTAAACAAAAACCTAACAGTAACTCTATCACTAATTTGAATTCTAACCCTAACCCTGACCTGACTCATATCCTAACACTAATCCTAGCTCTAAATATCATCCTAACCTTAAACCTAACACTAACACTAGGCCTAACCCTAACCCTAAAACTTACCCTAATTGTGACCCTAATTCTTACATTAGCCATTGCCCTAACCCTAGCCATAAACCTAGAAAAAAAAAACCCTAATCCAAGCTTTAAACCTAGATTTAACCTTAACCCTAACCCTAGCTATAACCCTATCCCTTACCCTAAGCAAAACCCTAAAACTAATGGTAACCCTAGACTTATCCATAATCTTTAGGCTAACCAAAATCTTAACCCAATTAATAGTCCTGACCCTAGCCCTCATTCTAGCTCTAATCCTATCTCAAAGTCTAATGCTAACCCTGATCCTTATTCTGATCCTAACACTAAACTTAGGTCTAAACCTTACCCAAACCTTAGACCAAACTCTAACATGGGCACTACTGAGAAACTTATTTCTAAACTTAACTCTACCACTAGCCATAGACCTAAACCTAATCCTCAATATAGCCTTAACTTTAGCCCTAGACCTAAACAAAACGTAGTCCTAGTCCTACAATAACACTTACTCTAACCCAAACACTACCCCTACCCCTAGACCTAAACCTAGTCCTAATTCTTGCTATAAACCTAACTCTAACTCTAACTTGAACACTGACCAGCATTTAACAGTAAATCTACACCTAAAATTGACCCTAACTGAAAATAAAAACCTAACACTATACCTAGCCATAACACTAACTCTAAAACTAGCCCTAATCATAACCCTAGTTCTTACATTACCCACAGCCCTAATCCTAGGCCTAAGCCTAACAGAAAACCTAGAGCTAATCCTAGGCCTTAACCTAGCACTAAGCATAACACAAACCCTAACCTTAGCCCTAAACTAACTTAACCCTAGCCTTAGTCCTAACCCTAGTTCAAAGCCTAACCCTTACCATAAGCATAAACCTAGATATCCCTAACTCTAACCATAACGCTAGCCCTAATCCTAACCTCAATCCTAGCCCTAAACCTAGCTCTAAACCTACAAATACCCTAATCGTAAACCTAAATCTATTGGTAACCCTATCCTTAACCCTAACCATAATAATAACCCTAACCAGAAAACTAAACCTAGACCTAACACTAAACCTAACACTCACTGTAATCCTAACCCTAACTCAAAACCTACCCCTTACCATATACCTAAACATAACCATAGCCATAAACATAGCCCTAACCTTAACCCTAAACTTAAATCTAACCCTAACCTTAAACCAAAATATAACCAAATCCATTATACTAAACCTAACCCTAACCTTAATGATAATCCTAGCCATAACACTAACTCTAACCCTAAATCTACCATATTTCTATCCCTAGACTTAACCTTTAACCTAATCCATGCTCTAGCCCTACCCCTAGCTCATAACCTAACCCTTATGCTAAACATAACCCTAAACATATCCCTAGTTCTAACCCTCACCCTAACCCAAACTCAAGACCTAATCCTAACCATAACCCTAGTCCTAAACTTAATTCTAACTGTATCAATTACCCTAAACATAAACCTTACCCTAATGCTAACCCTAGACCTAATTCTAACCCTATCACTAACCCCAACCCTATCAATTACCCAAAACCTAAGCTGAACCCTAAACCTAACCCTATAATTACCATAAACCTAACTCTAATAGTAATTTAAGCACTAACCCTACACTCAAACCTAAACCAAAGTCTAACTCTGAACATGACCCTAATAATTTCCCTAGCTCTAAACCTGACCCTTACCCTAAACTTAACCCTTACACTAGACCTAGCCAAATACCTAAGCTTGAAAATATGCCTAATGTTAACCCTAGACCTGACAGTAGTCCTAGCCATAATCCTAGACTTAACCCTAACACAAACCCTAGCCCTTATCTTAGCCCTAAAAATAAGCATTAATCATAACCCTAACCCTAAACCTGGCCCTAACTCTAACACTAACCCGAGCCCTAATCTTAGTTATAATTTAGCCATATTCCAAACCCTAATTTAACCTAGCCCTAAGACTAAATCTAACTCTGGCGCTTGCTCTAAAACTAGTCTAACCCTATCCCTTACTGGAGCACTAATCCTAGCTCTAACCCTAGGCCTAACCCTAGACCTTTTCTTAGCCCTAGCCACAACCATATATCTAAACTTAAATCTAAGTCTAACCCTAAACCTAAGTCTAAACCTAAACTTAACAATAGCTGTAAACCTAACCCCAATGCTAATCATAAAACTAGTCCTAACTCTAGCCCTAACCCTAATACAAAACCAAGCCATAGCCCTAACCCTGACCCTTAACCTAAACCAACCCTTAACTCTACACCTAGCACTAAACCTAGACCTAATTTGAGTTTTAAGCTGAAAACTAAAACTAACCATGAAACTGACTTAACCCTAAACCTAGTATAAACATCATGCTAACACTAAACCTAAATCTAACACTAGAGTTGGCCCTAACCCTAGCACTAATCTTAAACATAACCCTAGCCATATACTTAGCTCTAACCCTAACCCTAACCATAACCATAACCCTAACCCAGTGCTAATGCTAGGCTTAAACAAAACATTATGACAAATTTTAACCCTATCCATTACTCTAAACCTAACCTGAAACCTAAACCTAATTCTATCACTACCCTAATTTTAACCATAATGCTAATTTGAGCCCTAACTTTAAACCTTAACCTATCCCAAACACTAATATGACCCTGACCCTAATAATACCCTTAGCTCTAAACCTGACCCAATCCTTAAACCTACCATTACACTAGATGTAGCCATAAACCTAACCCTAAAGCTATCTTTAATCATAATGCAGGACCTGAAATTAGCCCTACCACTAACCTAAACTATAACCCAAGGTTTAACCCTAATTCTAACACTTGCCCTAGCCCTAAACCTAGCTATATTCCCATCCCTTACCCTAAACCTAACCATTACCCTAAACCTAACCCTAACCCATTGCCCTAACTCTAGGACTAACAATAAAACTAAGGCTAGGCCTAATCTTAGCCCTAATTTAGTCCTATCCAAATCCTAACCTTAGCCCTAAGACTAACACTTCTCTAGCCCTAGTCCTAGTTCTATCCTCAGTAATAGTCCTAATCCTAACTCTAAATCTAAAGCTAACTCTAAATTTAACCATAACAATAAGCCTAAACCAAAACCTAATATAGCCCGAACAATAATGCTAATCCTAAAACTTTAACTACCCTGAGCCCTAGTTATAAAACAAAACCAAGCCATAGCCCTAAAACTAACCCTTATCCTAAACCAAACTCTAAACCTACACCTAACCCTAAAACTAAATCTAAAACTAACCCTGAACCTGATGCTAACCCTAACACTAATCCTAGCTCTAAACATTACCCTTACCTTAATTAGGCCTATCACTAGACCTAGTTTTAACCCTAACCATAAAACTATCCCTAATCATAACCCTAGTTCATACATTAATCATTGTCCTAACCTTACCTCTAACCATAAACAAATCCTACTCATAATGTAAGCCCTAAACCTAGCTGTAACCCAAATCTTAACCCTCACACTAGCCCTAAACCTAGCTCTAACCCTAGCTCTAACCCTTTTGCTTACCCAAAGCCAAACCCTAAACCAAAAGCTAACCCTAGTACTAACCCTAATCCTTAGCCAACTTCAACTCTACCCATATTACTAGTCCTAACCCTAGCCTTCATTCTAGTTCTAATCCTAACCCTGACCCTTATTCTGACCCTAACACTAACCCTGGGTTTAACCCTGACCGTATACCTAAACCAACAAAAATACTAGCCCTACTGGTAATAGTATATCCATACTTAACCCTAACACTAGCCCTAGACCTAAAGGTAATCCTAAAAATAGCTATAACTCTAGCCCTAGACATAAACAAATACCTAGAAATAGCCCTCATAATAACCCTTAACATTAAGGATTCACTAACCCTACACCTAGAACTAATCCTAGTCCTATTTCTTGTTATAACCCTATCCCTAACCCTGTCCTGAACACTGATCCTTACCCTACCACTAAAACTAGCTATAAATATTACCCTAACACAAAACCTAGACCTAACAATAGACCTAGCCATAACCCTAACCCTAATACTAGCCCTAAACATAACCCTAGCTCTTACATTATACATAGTTCTAACACTAGTCCTAAACCTAACATAAAACCTAGCACTAATCCTCAGCCTAAACTTATTCCTATGCATAACACTAACCCTAATCATAGCCCTAACACTAACCCGAACCCTAATCCATGCCTTAGACCTAACCCTAGCTCAAGGAAAACCCCTACACTAAACATAACCCTAGACCTATCCTAAACCCTAACCCTAATCCTAGCTCTAATCCTAACTTTAATCCTAGCCCAAACTTTAGCTCTAAACCTATCCATTACCCTTACCCTAACCCTATTTATAACCCTATCCCTAACACTAAACCTAACCATAAAAGTAAATGTAACCCTAGACCTAACCTGAAACCCAACTCTTGCAATAGCCCTAACCTTAGCTGAAACATTAAGCCTTACAATAACCTAAACCTAACACTAGCCCTAACGCATACCCTCACCCTAACCATAACCCTACCTCTAATATTATCCATTACCCTAAACCTAGGCCTAAACCTAAATAAATCCCTAGCCATAACCCTAACCCTAAACCAAACCATAACCTTAAACAACCATAGAACTAAACTTAAACCTAATCCTCTCCCTAGATCTAACCCTAGCTCAAAAACTAACCTGTACCCTAACCTAACAATAATCCTATCCCTAACCCTAATACTTACTCTAACCCTAATACTTACCCTAAACCAAACCTTAGCCCTATCCCTAAACTTATTCCTAATCCTAGACTAAATCCAAACCATATCCTCTCCCTAACTCAGGTTCTAAATCTATCCAATTCACGAAACATAACCCTAACCCTAATGCTAACCCTAACCCTATCACTAAACCTAACCCATTCTTTTTTTTTTTTAAATTTTTTATTGTTGGCTGTTCAAAACATTACGTAGTTCTTGATATATCATATTTCACACTTTGATTCAAGTGGGTTATGAGCTCCCATTTTTACCCCATATAAAGATTGCAGAGTCACATCAGTTGCACATCCATTGATTTACATATTGCCATACTAGTGTCTGTTGTGTTCTGCTGCCTTTCCTATCCTCTACTATCCCCCCCTCCCCTCCCCTCCCCTCCCCTTTTCTCTCTCTGCCCCCTCTACTGACATTCATTTGTCCCCCTTGTATTATTTTTCCCTTTCCCCTCACTTCCTCTTGTATGTACTTTTGTATAACCCATTCTTTACCCTAAACATTAACTGAAACCTAAACCTAACCACATCCATTACCCTAATACTAAACCTAAACCTATAACTTACTCAAGCCTTAACTGTAAACTTTAACCTAAATCAAATGCTAACCCTGAATCTAACCTTAATAAAACCCCTAGCTCTAAACCCGACCCTTACACTAAACATAACTATTACAGTAGAACTAGGCAAAACTTAAACCTAACAATATCCGTAACCATAACCCTAGCCCTGACATTAGTCTTAAACCTAGTTCTAGTCCTAAACATAACAAAAAACCTAGTCATTATTCTAGCCCTAAACCTAACTTAATCCTAACCCGAACGCTAACCCTAGCCATAATCCTAATTCTAACCCTCATCCTAGACCTAAAGCTAGCTATAAACCCACCCATTACCCTAATCTTTACCCTAACCCCAATGCTAAACCTAACTCTAGCCCTACCCATAGGCCTAATCTAACACTAACCCTAGCCCTAATCCTAGCCCTAATTTATCTCTAACACTAACCTTAACCCTAAGCCTATTATGAAGTCTAAAACAACTATCTTTCTAGCTGTAACTCTAGTTCTAACCCTATACCTTACCAGAACCCTAACCCTAGCTCTATATATAACTCTAATTCTAAATCTAACCCTAACTCTAATCCTAAACCTCATCCTAACACAAGCCCTAACTCTAACGCTAATTCAAAACTAGCCTTAACACTAGCCATAGGCCAAAAATAAATAAATAAATAAACATACCCCTAACTCTAACCCTTTACTTAAACCAAACCCTAACCCTACACCTAGCCCTAAATTTCCCTCTATTTAGAGTCCTAACCCTAACACTAAAACTTACCCTGAGCCTGACTCTGAACCTAACACTAAATCTAGCTCTAAACATCACCCTAACCTTAAACCTATGCTTTGCATGATTCAGCATAGGGCTACATTCACAAGGAACAAACCAGAGTGTGCCCACAGAGAACATATTGAGTGTGTGAAGATTTAAGCAGCTAACACAAACACTGTTTGTTATCCAGGTCCATTTCTAATTACACATATAAGTCAAGATGAAGTGAAACCTTAAATCACAAACTGTTCCTGACAGCAAACCATGAAGTGAGAAGGCCCAAACATGGGGAACATAGTTAGGATAGGTAAAAGATGAGTCCTGCCTGGTATCAAAGAAATTTGAACAAAACTAACTCTAACCCCAACATTAGCTCTAAACCTAGTCTTAAACCTAGCCCCAAACCCTAACCCTAACTTGTTTAGAGAACCTTTGATCATAGAAGTCCCAAATTTGGGGTGCCTAGTAGGCCAAAGAAAGAGATGAATCCTGAACCATATAAAAAAAATCTGACAAAAATTGGGGGAGGTATTTCAGTACATGTCTATTTCCCCTGGTTTTTCCTTAAGTGCTCTTGGATAATGTTAATTTTATTGCCATAGCTTTGGAAAACTTTCACTAGGAATAAACCAGAAAGTGCCCAAAGAGAACTGATTGAGTGTGTGAAATTACAGGCAGGTAGCACCAACCCTGATTGATTACCAGCTCCATTTCCATTTACCCATACAGGACAACTTGAAGTGAAACTTTAAAATACAAACTGTTCCTGACAGTGAACAATTGAAACTAGAGGGCATAAAGCTGAGGAACATAATAAGGCTAGGTAAAAGAGAAATCCTGCCCAGTATCAAAGAAATTTGAACAAAAATAACTCTAAGCCTAACACTAATTCTAATTCTAGTCCTAATTCTAACAATAACCCTAAACCTATCCTGTTTATAAAGCTTTGATCATAAAAGTCCCAAACTTGGGGAACCCAGTGCAGCATGCTAGCAGATAAATCCTGTGCTGTATCAAACAAATCTGACCAAATAATTGGGGGGAGTTAGTTCAGGACATGAATATTTCTCTGATTTCTCCTAATGTGCTCTTGGGTAAAGTTGTTTTGGCATGCTTGTGCTTAGAGCTACTTTCTCAAGAAGGAAAACACAGAGTGCCCACAGAAAACAGATTGAGTGTGTGAAGTTTCAAGCAGCTAGCACAAAACCTATTTGATTTCCAGCTTCATTTCCATTTACCTGTATAAGTTAAAATGAAGTGAAACCTTAAAACTCAAACTGATCCTTACAGTGAACCTTGAAACAAGAAGGCCCAAAATTGGTGAACATAGTAAGGCTAGGTAAAAGATAACTCCTGCCCAATATCAAAGAAATTTGAACAAAACTAACTGTAACCCTAACACTCGCTCTAACACTAGCCCCAACCCTAACACTAACCTGATTAGAGAACCTTTGAACATAGAAGTTCCAAACCTGTGGAGACTAGTGGGGAAAGCTAACAGATGAATCCTGTGCAGCATCAAATAAATCTTACCAAATTATTGGTGGAGGTAGTACAGTACATGCATATTTTCCTGTTGTCTCCTAAAGTGCTCTCAGATAAAGTATTTTATGCATGCTTCAGCTTTGGGATACTCTCACAAGAAAGAAATGATAAGGAACCAACAGGGAACTGATTGAGTATGTGAAGTATCAAGCAGCTAGTACCTACACTGTTTGATATTGTGCTCCATTTCTATTTACCCACAGAGATCAAAATGAAGTGAACCCTTTAAATATACACTGTTCCTGAAGGTAAACACTTGAACTGAGAAGGTCCAAAACTGGGGAAATTAACAAGGGTAAGGAAAATATGGATACTGCCCAGTAGCAAATAAATTTGAACAAATTTAACTGTAAATCTAATGCTAGATTTGACTCTATCCTTCACACTAACCCTAAGCTGTTTAGAGAACCTATGATCATAGAAGTCCCAAAATTGGGGATCCTAGTGGGGCAAGGTAGTAGATGAATTCTGCACAGTATCAAAGAAATATGATCAAATATATGGAGAAGATATTTCAATATATTTATATTTCCCTTTTTCTACTAATGTGCTCTCAGATAACCTTGCTTTGCATGCTTTGGCTTAGGGCTACATTCACAAAGAACAAACCAGAGAGTGTCCACAGAGAATTGATTGAGTGTGTGAAGTTTCCAGCAGCTATCACTAACCCAGTAGGATTTACAGCTCCATTTTCATTTACATCTATAGACCAGAAAAAAGTGAAACCTAAAAATTCAAACTGTTTCTGAGAGTGAACTGGAAAACCTTGAAGGTCCAAACTTGGGGATACTACTAAGGATTGGAAAAGGATGAATCCTGTACAGTATCAAAGCAATCCAAGGAACAAATGTTGAAGCTTGCTCCTATAGTGCTCACAGATATAGCTTTTTCTTTCTAGTTCAGCTTTGGGCTATTTCCACAATAAAGAAATGAGAGAATGTGCACTGAGAACTGATTGAGTGTGTAAAGTTTCAAGCAGCTAGCACAAACCCTGTTTGAGTCCAGCTCCATTTCCTTTCACCACTATAGGGCAAAATGAAGTGAAACATGAAAATTAAAACCGCTCCTGAGAGCAACTCCTTTTACCTAGGAGGCACAAACATGGGGAGTATACTAAGAATAGAAAAAAAGATGAATCCCTCAGAGTATCAAAAACGTTGAAAAAACTAACTCTAACCCTAACACTAGCTCTAAGCCTTTCCCTAATTTTAACTATAACCATAACTGTAACCTGTTAAGAGAACCTTTTATCACAAAAGTTTCAAACTTGGAGAGAATAGTGGGGCAAGCTTACAGATGAATTCTGCACATTATAAAAGAATTCTGACCAAACAATTTGGGGAGGTATTTCACTACATGCATATTGTCCTGTTTTCTCCTTAAGTGATCTTGGATAAATTTGTTTTGCATGCTTCATCTTATAGCTATTTTCACAAGGAAGAAACCAGAGAGTGCCCAAAGACAACTGATTGAGTATGTGAAGTTTCAACCAGCCAGCACCAACCCTCTGATGTCTAGCTCCATTTGCATTTACCCATATAGGTCAAAATGAAGTGAGACATTAAAAACAAACTATTCCCAACCACGAACCATTGAACAAAGAAATCCCAACACTGGGGGACATAATAAGGCTAGGTAAAAGGTGAATCCTTCCCAGTATCAAAGAAATTTGAACGAAACAAATTCTAACCCTAACACTAGCTCTAAAGCTAGCCCTAATGCTAAACCTAAACCTAACCCTAACCTGTTTAGAAAATCATTGATCCTAGATATCCCAAATGTGGAGATCCTACCGGGGCAAGCTAATAGATGAATCATGTGTAGCATCTAAGAAATCTGACCAAATAATTGGAAGAGATAGTTCAGTACATGCCTATTTTCCTGTTTTCCCCTAAAGTACTCTCAGATAATGTTGATTTGCATGCTTCAGCGTAGGTTTACATGCATAAGAAACAAACCAGAGAGTGCACACAGAGAACTGATTGAGTGTATGATGTTTCAATCAGCTAGCACCAATACTCTTTTATTTCGAGCTCCATTTCCCTTTACCATATAGATCAAAATGAAGTGAAACCTAAAAATTCAAATTGTTACTGTCAGCAAATCATTGAACTGAGAAGACCCAAACCTGGGGAACCTAGTAAGGATAGGTAAAAGATGAATTCTGCCGAGTATTCAAAAAAATTTGAACAAAACTAACTCTAAACCTAACACTAGGTCTAAATCTAGCCCGAACCCTAACTGTAACCTTAACCCTAACCTATTTATGTAACCTTTAATCATAGAAGTCCCAAAGTTATGAAACCTATTGGGGCAATCTAAAAGATGAATCACGCACAGTATCAAAGAAGTCTGACCAAATAATTGTGGAAGGTAGTTCATTACATTCTTATTTTCCTATTGTCTCCTAAAATACTGTCGGATCAAGTTGTTTTTGAATGCTTCTCCTTTCGCTTATGTTCAATTGAAAGAAAGCAGAGAGTTCTCACAGAGAACTAATTGAATGTTTGATGTATCAGGCAGCTAGTACCGACTCTGTTTGATTTCCAGCTTCATTGTCATTCACACCTATAGGCCATAATGAAGTGACACCTTAAAATTCAAACTGTTACTGGTCCTCACAATATCAACATGCATGAAACCAAGAACTCTGCTTGAAATTGGACTTTAAGAACTGAATCACAACAATAGTATAATATAGAGGAATTGCATAGGCCCACCTAACCCCCCCTTATTTTCTCTTATTTTTATTTTCCCTCTCTTTCTTTCTTTCCTTGTTATTTTTTTCTTCTTTTTCCTTCCTCCCTCTATTCCAATTTCAACCTCCTAACTTTTACAATTTATACATAGGGTAATTTTATGAATACAGATAAGGAATATGAATTTGTACATTCTTCCATAAATTACCCCTGTCTATTTATTATAGTTCTCCTCCAATTTGGTAAGATAGGTTAGTCTCATACCCTCACTCCTATCTCCCTTAACATAGCATCCTATACCTCACCATCAGTTCTCTATATACAACCAGAAATGGTTTGCCTTTTTATGAATCTTATGACTATATACTAAATAATAATTGAAGCCAACATCTGTAGACATATGGTCTAAATATAAATGTATTTTTAATGGTTAGGCTTAGGCTTTGTTTTAGGTTTAGATTTAGAGTTATAATTTGATCTATGGTTAGGGATAGGACTAAGGATAGTGCAAGGGTTAGGACTAGGGTTCAGGCTAGGGATAGGTTTATGATAAGGTATAGGTTTAGAACTAGTGATAGGTCCAGTGTGAGAGTTAGAGTTAGTTTTAGGCCTAGGGTTAGGGTTATGGTTAGAGATAGGGCTATATTAGGGCTAGGGTTAGTGTTAGGTTTAGACTCAGGTTAGGGTTAGAGTTATGATTACACATAGGGTAAGGGAATGGGTTATAGCTAGGATGAGGGCTAGGGCGAGGGCTAGTATTATGGTTAGGGCTAGGGTTAGGTTTAGGGTTGTGATTAAGGCTAGGCTTAGGGCTATAATGAGGGCCAGTGTCCCTGTTAGGGTTAGGAGTTTTATTAGGGCTAGGGCTAATGCCAGGTCTAGGGTTAGAGTTAGGGATAGATTTAGTTTTAGGTTTATGGCTTGGTGCAGTTTAAGTTTCAGGTTTAGACTAAGGGTCAGGTATTAGGGTCAGTTTCAAGATTATGGTTTTGTTTATGTTAGAGTTCAGGTTTAGGGCTTGAATTAGCATTAGGTTTAGGGTTAGGGTAATGACAGGGATAAGTTTATGGTTTATATGTGGTTTAGTGTAATGGAGATGGTTAAGATTAGGCCTAATGTTTAGCATAATGGTTAGGGTTATCATTAGGCTAGGGGATAGGGTTAGATCTAAGATTAGGGCTAAGATTATGTATAAGATTAGGGCTTTTGTTTAGGTTATGGATAGGTTTAATTTTAGGGTTGAAGCTAGGTTTAGGACTCAGATTAAAGCTAGGTTTTTGGTTAGGTTATGCTAGGGTTAAGGCTACGAGTAATGTACAAAGTAGGGTTATGATTAGCACTAGTTATAGGGTTCGGGTTAGGGCTAGGTCTAGTGTAGGGCTAGGTTTATGGTTTTGACCATATTTGGAGCTAGAGTTAGTGTTAGGTTCAGAGTCAGTGTCCAGATTACATTCCAGGTTAGACTTAAGACTAGAATTAGAGATAAGTTTAGGGCTAGGTGTAAGGTTAGGGTTTGGTTTAGGTTAAGGGTTAAGTTTAGGGCTATGACTCGGTTTTGTTTTAGGGCTAGTGGTAGGTTTAAGGCTCGTTTTAGGATTAGTGTTAGGGTTAGGGCTAGTGTTAGTGTAGGTTTAGGCTTAGGTTTAGGGTTAGATTTTAGAGTTAGGTTTAAATCGAGGGTTTGAGCTAGGGCTAAATATAGGGCTAGGGTTAGGTCTGAGATTAGGCTAGTTTTAGGGTGATGGTAAGAGATTGGGTTAGAAATCGATATAGAGCTAGGGTGAGAGCTATAGTTAGTCTTAGGGCAAGGTTTTGGGTTAGGGATAGAGCTAAATTATGTCTGGAATGAGGACTAGGGTTAGTGTTAGGGTTAGGCCTAGGGTTAGGGCTAGGGTTAATGTTAGGTTTATGGTTAGGGTTAGGTTTAGGTAAGGGTTGGGATTATAGCTAGTTTTATGGCTAGGGTGAGGGTTAGAATTAGGGTTAGGTTAGGGTTAGGTTTATGATTAAGGTGAAGTATATGTCTAGGATATGGGCTAAGGTTTGTGTTAGGATTAGAACTAGAATTAGAACTAGGACAAAAATCATGTCTAGGGTTAGAGTTAGGAATAGTTTTAGGGTTTGTTTTATAACTAGGTCCATTGTAAGGTTTAGGTTTATGGTTAGGTCAGGTTTAGAGCTCGGGGTTTTATTAGGGTTAGGGTCATGTTTAGGGTTTTTGTTATTTTAAGGTTTTGGTTCTAGGGCTTGAATTAGCATTATTGTTTAGGATAGGGTAATGATAGTTTTAGGTTTAGGGTTCAGGTTTCGTGTAGGGTAATGGATAGGCTTAGGGTTAGGGATAGTTTTAGGGTTTGGCCTGGGGTTAGCATAAGTGTTAGGGTTATCATTAGAGTGATGGATACGTTAGAGCTAGGGTTAAGGCTAGGGTATGCAAAGGATTAGGTCTAGGATTAGGTTTAGGGTTAGGGTTATGGCTATGGTTAGGATTAGGATTAGCTTTAGCATTAAAGCTAGTGTAGCACTTGGATTAGGGCTAGGTTTTACTGGGCAGGATTCATCTTTGACCTAACCTTACTTTGTTCCCCAGGTTTCGGCCTTCTTGGTTCAGCAGATCGCTTTCAGGAACAGTTTGTATTTTAAGGTTTCGCTCTATGTTGACCTATATGTGTAAATGGAAATTGAGCTAGAAATCCAAAAGTGTTGATGATAGCTGCTTAAAATTTTACACACTCAATCAGTTCTCTGTGGGCACTCTCCGGTTTCTTTCTTGTGAAAGTTTTCTCAAGCTGAAGCACGCAAAGAAACTTTATCAGACTGAACTTTAGGAAGAAACAGGGCAATATAAATGTACAGAAATACCTCCCCCAATTACTGAGTCACATATTTTGGATACTGGGAAGGATTCATCTGCTAGCTTGCCCTATAGTTGCCCCACATTTGGGACTTCTATGACAAAGGTTATCTAAACAGGTTAGTTTAGATTTAGGGTTAGGATTAGAGCTAGGTTTAGAGCTAGTATTAGGATTAGAGTTTGTTTTGTTCAAATTTCTTTTATACTGGGCAAGTTTAATCTTTTATGTAGCCTAACTATTTTCCACAGATTTGGTCCTTGATTCAGTGGTTCACTCTAAAGAACAGTTTGTATTTTAAGGTTTCTCTTCAATTTGACCTATATGAGTAAATAGAATTGAAACTGGAAATAAAACAGGGTTTGTGCTAGCTACTTGAAACTTCACACACTCAATCAGTTCTCAGTGAGCATTCTCAGGTTTGTTTACTGTCGAAGTAGCCCTCAGCTGAAGTAGAAAGAAACAGATTTTTCTCTGAGTGCTTTTGGAGCAATCAGAATCCCCATGTACTGAAAGAGCTCCAAATTTTTTTGCTCAGATTACTTTGATATTGTACAGGATTCATCCTTGACCTAGCGTTGGTATGTTCCCCAAGTTTGGGCCTTTAAGGTTAAATGGTTCACTTTCAGGAACCATTGGAATTTTTAGGTTTCCCTTCATTATAGTTTATAGGTGTGAATGGAAATGGAGCTGGAAATCAAACAGGGTTGGTGCTGGCTACATGAAACTGCACACACTCAATCACTTCTTTTTGGGCATGCTCTGCTTTGTTCCTTGTGAAAGTAGCTTAAGGTGAAACATGAAAAAACAATTTATCCAATAGTACTTTAGGAGAAATAGGGAAATAAGCATGTACTGAAATACCACCCCCAATTATTTGGTCAGATTTCTTTGATACTGCTCAGGATTCTTCTTTTAGTTTGCCGAAATTTTCTCTCCACATTTGGGACTTTTATGATCAACCTGTATAAAAAGGATAAGCTTAGTTTTAGGATTAGGGTTAAGGCTATGGTTAAAGCTAATGTTAGGGTTAGAGTTAGTTTTGTTCAACATTATTTGATACTGGGAGGATTACTCTTTTACCTGGCCTTTTTATTTTCCATGGTTTGGGCCTTCTTTGTTCCATGGTTTTTTGTCAGTAACAGTTTGTTTTTTAATGTTTCATTTTATATTGTTCTATTTGGTAAGTGGAAATGGAGCTGGAAATCAAAAAGTGTTGGTGCTAGCTGCTTGAAATTTCACACAATCTGTTCTCTGTGGGCACTCTCTAGTTTCTTCCTAGTGAAAGTTTTCCAAATCTGAGACATGCAAAAGACATTATCCAAGAGCACTTTAGAAGAAAATAGGGAAATATGCATGTACTGAACTACCACCTCCAATTATGTAGTCAGATTTTTTTATACTGGGCAGAATTCATCTGTTAGATTGCCCTACTAGGCTCCCCCAAGTTTGGGAATTCTATGAACAAATGTTCTCTATACAGGATAGGGTTAGTGTTAGTGTTATGGTTATGGTTAGAGCTAGTGTTAGCCTTAGAGTTAGTTTTGTTCAAATTTCTTTGATACTTGGTAGGATTCATCTTTAACTACCCTTACTATGTTCAGTTCAATGGTTCACTGTCAGGAAGAGTTTCTATTTTAAGGTTTCACTTCTTTTTTTACTATATGGGTTAATGGAATTAGAGCCAGAAATCAAACAGGGTTGCTGCTAGCTGGTTGAAATTTACACATTCAATCAGTTTTCTGTGGGAATTCTCTGGTTTATTCCTTGTGAATGTAGCCCTAAGCTGAAGCATGCAAAGCAAGTTTATCCAAGAGCACTTTGGGAAAAAAGAGGGAAATATGAATATACTGAATTAACTCCCCCAATTGTTTGGTCATATAGCTTTTATAATGTGCAAAATTCATCTGCTAGCTTGCCCCACTAGAATGCCCAATTTTGGGACTTTTATGATCATAGGTTCTCAAAACAGCTTAGGGTTAGGGTTAGAGATAGAGTCAGATCTAGCGTTAGAGATACAGTTAGATTTGTTCAAATTTATTTGATACTGGGCAGTATTCATCTTCTCCTTACCCTTTTTTATGAATGCCAGGTTTGGACCTTCTCAATTCAATGGTTCACTGTCAGGACAATTGTATATTTTAAGGGTTCACTTTATTTTGAACTCTATGGGTAAATGAAAATGGAGTTTGAAATCAAACAGCGCTAGTTGCTTGAAACTTCACACTCAATTAATTCTCTGTCAGTATTCTCTGATTTCCTCCTTATGAAATTATCCCAAAGATGAAGCATAAAAAAAAAAAAAATCCGTTATCCGAGAGCACTTTACGAGACTACCGGAAAATATGCATGTAATGAGTTACCTCCCCCAATCATTTGGTAAGATTTCCTGGATACTGCACAGGATTCATCTGTTAGCTTTCCCACTTGTCTCCACAAGTTTGGGGCTTCTATGATGAAAGGTGCTCTAAACAGGTTAGGGTTAGTATTAGGTATAGGGTTTGGGCTAGTGTTAGAGTGAGTGTTAGGGTTAGAATCAATTTTGTTCAAATTTCATTGATACTGGGCAGGATTCATCTTTTACCTATCCTTACTATGTGTATCAGTTTTGGAACTTCTTGGTTCAAGGTTCACTGTATGGAACAGTTTGAGTTTTAAGATTGCACTTCATTTGAACCTATATGGATAAATGGAAATGGAGCTGCAATTCAATCAGGGTTTGTGCTAGCTGCTTGAAGCTTCACACACTCAATATGTTCTCTGTGGGCACCCTGTGGTTTCTTCCTTGTGAATGTAGCCCTCAGCAGAAGCAAGCAAAAACAACTTAATCCAAGAGCACTTTAGGAGAAATCAGGGAAATATGCATGTCTTGAAATATATCCCCCAATTATTTGGTCAGATTTGTTTGATACTACACAGGATTCATCTACTTACTTGCTGCACTGGGTTCCCAAAGTTTGGGACTTTTATGATCAAAGATCTATAAACAGGATAGGTTTAGGGTTAGTGTTAGGGTTAGGACTAGAGTTAGAACTAGTGTTATTGTTGGAGTTATTTTTGTTCACATTTCTTTGATACTGGGCAGGATTTCTCTTTTATCTAGCCTATTATATTCTTAGTTTTGTTCCTTCTAGTTTCAATTGTTCACTGTCAGGAACAGTTTATATTCTAAAGTTTCACTTCAAGTTGTCCTATATGGGTAAATGGAGATGGAGCTTGTAATCAAACCAGATTGGTGCTACCTGCTTGGAATTTCACACACTCAATCAGTTCTCTGTGGGCACTCTCTGGTTTCTTCCTAGTGAAAGTTTTCGAAAGCTATGGAAATGAAAATAACATTATCCAAGAGCACTTTAGAAAAAAACAGGGAAATACGCATGTACTGAAACAACTCCCCCAAATGTTTTGTCCGATTTTTTTGATACTGGGAAGTATTCATCTGTTACCTTGCCCTATAAGGCACCCCATGTTTGGCACTTCTATGATCAAAGGTTCTCTAAACCTTTGATAGGGTCTAGGTTAACCCTAAACAGGTTAGGGTTTGTGTAGGGGTTAGGGTTAGGGCTAGAGTTAGAAATAGTGTTGTGGTTAGAGTTAGTTTGTTTTTTTCAAATTTCTTTGATACCAGGAAGGATTCATCTTTTACCTAGCCTTAATATGTTCCCCAGGTTTGTGCCTTCTCAGTTCAAGATTCGCTGTCAGGAACAGTATTTGTTCTAAGGTTTCACTTTATCTTGACTTATATGGGTAATTGGAAATAGAGCTGGATAACAAACAGAGTTGGTGTTAGCTGCTTGAAGCTTCACACTCAATCAGTTCTCTGTGGGCAATCTCTTCTTTGTTCCTTGTGAATGTAGCCCTATGCTTAAGCATGTAAAGCATAGGTTTAGGGTTAGGATGATGTTTAGAGCTAGGTTTTGTGTTAGGGTCAGAGTCAGGGTCGTTAGTTTTAGGGTTAGGGATAGGACTTGAATCAGGGCTTAAGTTAGAGCTAGCTGTAGGGTTAAGGTTTGGTTTAAGTTAAAAATAAGGGTTGTGGCTATGACTCGGTTTTGTTTTATGGCTAGGGCTAGTGTTAGGGCTAGATTTTGAATTAGTCTTAGGGTTAGGGCTAGCATTAGGTTGAGGTTTACGCTTAGGTTTAGGGTTATATTCAGAGTTGGGTTTAGATCTAGGGCTAGGGTTATGGCTAGAGCTAGTTTTATGATAAGGGATAAGGTTAGAGCTAGGGATACAGCTAGTACGCGACTTAGAGTTAGACTTAGGACTAGGCTTAGTGTTAGGGTTAGGTTTACTGCTAAATTACCACTAGGATTAGGGCTAATGTTAGTGTTATGTTTAAGCCTGGCATAGAGCTAGAGTTAGGTTTAGCATTGGGGTTAGGTTTAAATTTATGGGAATGGGTGGGGTATAGCTAGCTTTAGGGCTAGGGTGAGTCTTAGAATTAAGATTAGGGCTAGGGTTACTATTTGGTTTAGTATTAAGTCTAGGTTTAAAGCTAGGGTTTCTGTTAGGGTTAGGGCTAGGTTTAGGGCTAGGGCTAATTTCAAGTCTAGGGTTATGGTTAGGGATAGTTTTAGTGTTAGGTTATGGTAGGTCTAATGTAAAAGTTACGTTTTTGGTAAGGTCAGTTTTAGAGCTGCGGGTATTATTAGTGTTAGGGTCAGGGTTATCATTTGGTTTAGGTTAAAGTTTAGGGTTATGGCTTGAATTAGTTTTAGGGTTAGGCTTAGGGTTAGGGTAATGGACACGGTTAATTTTAGGTTTCAGTTAAATTTAGGGTAATTGATGGGTTAGGTTTAGCGATAGGGTTAATGTTAGCATTAGGTTTAGCATTATGTTTTGTGCAATGGATAAATTTAGAGCTAGAATTAGGGCTAGTTTATGGTTTGGATTAAGTCTAGGATTAGGGTTAGGTTTATGGATAGGGGTAGGGTTTGGTTTAGGGTCAGTGTTAGGTTTAGGGCTAGGGTTATGATTAGGTTTAGGGTAAGGGTTAGTGTTTGAGCTATGTTTAGGGCTAGGGCAAGGGTTAGGTTTAAGTTTAGGTCTAGGGTTATATTTATGGTTAGGGTTTGGTTCAGGGTTAGGGTTATGGCTAGAATTTTCATTAGGGTTAGCCTTAGGTTTAGGGTAATGGATAATGTTAGATTTAGGGTTAGGGTTAGGGTCAGGATTAGGGTATGGTTTAGGGCTAGTGTAAGGATTAGATTTACTGTAAGGCTTAATGTTTCAGCTAGAGTTAGTGCTAAGATGATGGTTAGGTGTAGGGTTAGGCCTAGGGTTACTTTTATGTTTAGGGTTAGGATTAGTGTTAGGTATAGGGTTATAATTAGGGCTAGGATTAGGTTTAGGGTAATTGATAGGGTTTCAGCTAAAGTTTAGGCTACGATTAAGGTTAGAATTAGAGCTAGGTTTAGGGTTATGGTTTAGGTTATGGCTAGGTTTATATTTAGCGTAAGGATTTGGCTTTGAGCTAGCGTTAGGTCTAAGGCAAGGGTTACTATTAGGGTTAGTGTTAGGACTAGTGTTAGGTTTAATGATATGCATAAGGCTACGTTTAGGCCTAGGATTAGGACTAGGTTTTGTGTTAGGTTTAGATCTAGGGTTAGGACTATGGGTATTGTAAGAGCTAGGGTTATGTTTGGGCTAGTTTTAGTGTTAGGGTTATGTCTAAGTCTACTGTTAGAACTAGGTTTTTGGTTAGGGTCAGGATTAGAGCTAGGTTTAGTGTTAGGGTCAGGGTCAGTGTTCCGGATAGGGGTAGGGTTAACTTTAGGGCCAGAATTATGACTACTGTTAGGTCTAGGGGTAGGATAAGTGTTTGGTTTAGGTTAAAGGTTATTGTTAGGGCTAGTGCAAGGTTTTTGTTAAGTCTAGGGCTACAGTTATACCTACATTTAGAATTAGCTTTGTTTCTAGGTCTAGTATTAGGGTTAGGTATAAGTATAGGGTTAATGGTAGAGCTAGTGTTAGGGTTTGGTTTAGGTTTTGGGTCAGGTTTAGACCTAAGGTTACTGTTAGGGTCAGGATAAGGGTCAGAGTTAGAGTTAGAGCTAGAATGAGGGCTAGGGTTAGAACTAGTAATATGGTTAGAGTTTCAATTAGGCTAAGGATTAGGATTAGGACTAGGGTTTTTATTTTTGTTAGGGTTTGTCTTAGGGTAAAGGAAAGGGTTAGAGCTAGGGTAGGGCTAGGGATAGGGTTAGGGTTAGGGCTAGTGTTAGGGTTAAGATTAGGGTTAAAGCTAGGGTTAGGTCTCAGATTAAGGGTAGGATTTGTGTTAGGGTTAGGGCTAGAGTTATGAAAATTATTAATGTATGAACCAGGATTAAAATTAAGACTAGTTTTAAAGTTAGGGTTAAGGCTAGGTCTCAAGTTTGGGTTAACTTAAGGTTAGGGTGATGTTTAAAGCTAGGATTAGTGTTAGGGTCAGTTTCAGGGTCAGAGTTAGTTTTAGAGTTAGGATTAGGGCTAGGTGTATGGTTATGGTTTGGTTTAGGTTAAGGGTTAGAGTCAGGGACATGGCTTGGTTTTCTTTGATGGCTAGGGCTAGGGATAAGGTAAGTTTTAGGATTAGCAATAATGTTAGGGCTAGTGTTATAGTTTGGTTTAGGATTATGGTTAAGGTTAAATTTAGAGTTAAGTTTAGATTTAGAGTTAGGTTTAGATCTAGGGTTAGGGCTAGGGCTAAGGATATAACTAGGGATAAGGCTAGGGAAAGAGTTAGATTTAGTCTTAGGGCTAGGGTTAGAGTTATGATAGGACTAAATAAGGGCTAGGATTAGTGTTAGGCTTAGTGTTAGTGTTAGGACAAGGGTTAGGGCTAGGGTTAGGATTACGATTAGGTTAAGGGTTAGGCTTAGGTTTAGGGTTATGTTTAGGTTTAGGGTTATTGTTAGGTGTAGGGTAAGGGATGGGGTTTTAGCTATGTTTAGGTTTAGGGTGAGTTTTAGCATTAGGGTTAAAGCTCAGGCTATGGTTTTGGTTAGGATTAAGGATAGGTTTATGGCTAGGATTAGGTCAAGGGCTAATTTCATGTTCAATGTTACAGTTAAAGATAGTTTTCAAATTAGGATTTTTATGGCTATGTGTAATATAACGGTTAGATTTATTGTTAGGTTCAGGTTTAGACCTAAGGCTATTATTAGGGCCAGGGTTGCAATTAGTGTTTGGGATAGGTTAAGTTTTAAATTTAGGGCTTGAATTAGCATAAGTTTAGAATTAGTGTAATGATAGGATTAGATTTAATTTTCAGGTTATATTTAGGGTAATGGATGGGGTTAGGATTAGGGATTAGGTTAGGTTTAGGCCTAGGGTTAGCATTAGGGTTAGGGTTACTGTTAGGGTAATGGATAGGGTTAGATCTAGGATTAGGGCAAGGGTTATGGTTACTATTAGTGCTAGGGTTAGGGTTAAAGTTAGGTTTAGTGTTAAAGCTCGGGTTAGGGCTCGGTTTAGGGCTAGGTTTTGGGTTAAGTTAGGGCTAGTGTTAGGGTTATGACTAATGTAAGTACTAGGGTTAAAATTAGGGCTAGTTTTAGGGTTTGGGTTAGGCCTAGGTCTAGTGTAAGGTTTATGTTTAGGGTTAGAGTGATGTTTAAAGCTAGAGTTAGTTTTAGGGTCAGAGTCAGTGTCAGATTTTATTTTAGGGTTCAGTGTAAACTCAAAATAGTACTAGGGTTATTTCTAGGTGTAGGGTTTGGTTTTGGTTTATATTAAAATTTAGGGTTTGGGCTATGGCTCTGTTTTGTATTAGGGCTAGGACTAGAGTTAGGGCTAGTTTTATGATTAGTGTTAGGGTTAGGGCTAGTGTTGGTTTTAAGCTTAGGCTTAGGTTTAGGGTTAGATTTAGAGTTAGGTTTAGATCTACGATTAGAGTTTAGAATTAGGATAGGGCAAGGGTTAGGGTAGGGTTAGGGTTACGGTTAGGTTTAGGGTTAGAACTTGGGATAGGGCTAGTGTGAGAGTTAGAGTTAGTCTTATGGCTAGGTTTAGGGTTAGGGTTAGGGATAGGGTTAAGCTTAGGATTAGGGCTAGGGTTAGGGTTAAAGTGAGGGATATTTCTAGGTTTATGTTTACATTAATGGTTAGGCTTTGAGCTAGGGTTTGGACTAAGGCGAGGGTTAAGTTTAGGTTACGGCTAAGGTTACGGTTATTGTTACACTTAGGGATAGGTTAAGGCCTAGGATTAGCTTTAGGTTTTGTGTTAGGTTTAGGCCTAGGGTTAGGGCTGTTGGTAATGTAAGAGCTTGGGTTATTATTGGGGCTAGTTTTAGGGTCAGGGTTTTATCTAGGTCTAGTGTTAGGTTAAATTTTCAGTTAGGGTCAGGTTTAGATGTAGGTTTACCCTTAAAGTCAGTGTCAGTGTTTGGATTAGTGTTAGGGTTAGGGCTACAGTCAGAATTAGGACTAAGATTAGGTCTAGGTGTAAGGTTAGTGTTTTTGTTATTGTAAGGATTATTTTTAAGGCTAGGACTAGGTTTTTGTTTGGTCTAGGGCTAGAGTTTAGGCTAGATTTAGGATTAGGTTTAGGTTTCAAACTAGTTTTAAGATTAGGTTTAGGTATAAGGTTACCAGTAGGGCCAGTGTTAGGGTTTGTTCTAGAGTTAGGGTTAGGTTTAGACCTAGGGTTAGTGTTATGGTCAGAATAAGGGTCAGGTTTACTGTTAGGGTTTGGGATATGATTAGAGCTAGAATGAGGTCTTGAGTCAGGACTATTAATGGGGTTAGGATTTTGGTTATCCTAAGGATTAGAGATCGGTCTAGGGTTACCATTAGGGTTAGGGTTTAGGGCTAGATTTATAGTTAGTGTTAGGGTTAAAACTAGGTTTAGAGCCCTGTTTAGATCCAGTTTTTGTGTTAGGGTTAGGGCTATGGTTATGACAATCGCTAATATAAAATCAAGAGTTACAACTAGGATTAATTTTAGGATTAGTTTAGGGGTAGGTCTAGTGTTAGTGTTAGTTTAAGGTTAGGGTGATATTTAGAGGTAGTGTTAGTTTTAGAATATGAGTCAATATGAGTCAAGTTCAGGTATAGGATTAGAACTTAAATAAGGGATAAGGTTAATGGTAGTTTTTGGTGAGTGTTAGGATATGAGTCAGTGTCAGAATTAGTTTTAAGGTTAGGGTTAGGACTCAAATTAATGCTATTGTTAGGTCTAGGTTTAGTGTTAGTGTTTAGTTTAAGTTAAGGTTTAGCGTTAGGGCTATTGCTTGGTTTTGTTTTACTGCTAGGGTTAGTGTTAGGGCTAGTTTTAGAATTAGCATTAGGTTTAGGGTTAGTGTTAATGTTAGGCTTAGGCTTAGGGTTAAGGTTAGACTTAGAATTAGGTTTAGATCTAGGGTAAGGGCTAGGAATAAGGATAGGGCTAGTGCTAGGGCTAGGGTTAGGGTTAGGGTTATGTAAGAGATAGGGTTAGAACTAGCAATAGGGCTAGTGTGAGAATTAGAGTTAATCTTTGGGATAAATTTAGAGTTAAGGTTTGTGATAGGGCTAAATTAGGGCTAGGATTAGGGTTAGCATTATTGTTTAGCTTAAGCAGAGAGGTAGGGTTAGATGTAGTATTAAGTTTAGAGTAAGGGATGGTGTTATAGCTAGGTTTAGAAGTAAGGTGATGTTTAGAACTAGGACTAGGGCTATGGTTCGTGTTAGGGTATTGATTAAGGTTAAGTTTAGTGCAATATAAGGGCTAGGGTTTGTTTTATGGTTAGGCCTAGGATTAGAAGTATGGTCTATTTAAGGTCTAAAATTATGTTTAAAGATAGTTTTAGATTTAGGATTATGGCTACATATCATGTAAGATTTAGGTTAGGGCGAGGTTTAGGGCTAGAAATATTATTAAGGTCAAGGTCTGGGTTAGGGTTTGGGATAGGTTAAGTCTTAAAGTTAGGAATAGAATTAGTTATCGGATTAGCGTTAGTGTAATTTTAGGCTTAATATTAGGATTGATGTTAGGTTTATGGAAATGGATAGGGATAGGTTTAGAGATAGAGATAGGTTTAGGCCTAGGGTTAGCATTAGTGTTAGCCTTATGGTTATGATAATGGATACAGTTAGAGCTAGGGTTAGGGCTAGGCTTAGGGTTATGATTAAGGCTAGGGTTAGGATTAGGGTTAGGATTTGGTTTAGGGTTAAATCTCTGGTTAGGTCTCAGATTAGGACTAGGTTTGTTGTTAAGTTAGTGGTAGGGTTAGGTTTAAGGATAATGTAGGTACAAGGGTTACGATAAGGGCTAATTTTAGGTTTGAGATTAGGGCTAAGTGTGTGTTAGTGTTAGGTTTAGGGTTAGGGTGCTGTTCACAGCTAGGGTTAGTGTTAGTGTCAGAGTCAGGTTCAAGGTTAGTTATAAAGTTCGCCTTAAAACTCGAATTAGGGCTAGGGTTAGGGGCAGGTGTATGATTAGAGTTTGGTTTAGTCTAAGGGTTAGTGTTAGAGCTATGGCTCAGTTTTGTTTTAGAGCTAGGGCTATTGTTATGGCTACTTTTAGGATTAGTGTTAGGCTTAGGGCTAGTGTTAGTGTTAGGCTTAGGCTTCGGGTTAGGGTTAGATTTAGAGTTAGATTTTGATCTAAGGTTAGTGCTAGGGCTATGTGTAGAGCAAGGCTTAGGGCTAGTTTTAGGGATAGGGTTAGGGTTATTGTAATGTATAGGTTTAGAACTAGTGATAAAAAAGTGAGAGTTAGAGTTAGTTTTAGGTCTAGGTTTAGGTTTAGGGTTAGGTATAGGGCGGAATTAGGGCTAAGATTAGGGCTAGGGTGAATATTAGGGTTGGGACTAGGGTTCGAGTTAGGGTTAGGATTAAGCCTAGGTTTAAGGCTAGGATAAGGACTGGGGTTTTTGTTAGGTTATGGGCTAGTATTAGGGCTGGGGCTAATGTCAGGTCTAGAGTTATGGTTGAGGATAGTTTTAGGGTTAGGTTTGTGTCTAGGTCTAATAGAAGGGTTAGCTTTAGGGTAAGGTTCAAGTTTAGAGCTTGGGGAATTATTAGGGTCAAGGTCAGAGTTAAAGTTTGGTTGAGTTTAGGGTTTAGGGTTAGGTCTCAAATTAGAATTAGGGTCACGTTAGGGTAATGATAGTTTTGTTTAGGGTTCAGGTTAGGTTTAGGGTAATTGATAGGTTTAGTGTTAGCTATAGGGTTAGTGTTAGGCCTAGGATTAGCATTAGGGTAGGTGTAATGGTTAGGGTAATGGATAGAGTTAGAGTTTAGGTTAGGTCTAGGATTGTGTTTAAGAATATGTCTTGAGTTAGGGTTAGGGTTAGAGTTAGAAAAGGGTTAGTGTTAGGGTTATGTTTAGCATAAGGGTTAGGTTTGAGCTAGGGTTAGGCCTAGGATGAGGTTTAGATCTAGAATTAGGTCTAGGGATAAGATTACAGTACAGTTAGGTTTAGAGTTAGGATTAGGGCTAGCATCATCATTAGGGTTAAGGTTAGGGTTACAGTAATGGATATGGCTAGATGTAGTTATAGGGTTATGGTTAGTGTTAGATTGAGGTTAGGTATAGGGTTAGGTCTATGGTAATATTTAGGTTTATGGAAAACATTAGGGTTTTTTCTAGAGTTAGGTTTATGTCAAGTGTGAGGTTTAGGATTAGGTCTAGGGTTAGTTTTCTGGTTAGGTCTAGAGTTATGGTTAGGCCTAGGGTTATCAATAGGTTAAGGGTTACATTTAGGGTAATGGGTAAGTTTAGAGCTAGGTTTAGGGCTAGGGTTAAGTTTAGTATTAGAGCTAGAGTTAGGGGTATATTTAGGGATAGTTTTAGGATTATGTTAGGTTAGGGTTTAGGCTTTGAGCTTGGGTTAGGACTAATCAAGTGTTAGGTTAGGGTTAGGGTTAGGATTACACTTAGGGCTAGGTTTAGGCCCAGCATTAGCTCTAGGTTTTGTGTTATGTTTAGGCCTAGGGTTAGAGCTGTGGGTAATGTAAGAGCTAGGTTAATGATTATGGCTTTTTTTAGGGTTAGAATTATGGCTAGGTCTAGTGTTAGGTTTAGATATTCGGTTACAGTCAGTTTTAGAGTTAGGTTTACTGTTAAAGGTAGGGTTAGTGTTCGGGTTAACATTAGAGTTAGGGTTACAGCCAGAATTAGGACCAAGTTTAGGTCTAGTGGTAGGGTTATTGTTTTGGTTAAGTTCAGGGTTATTCTTACGCCTTAGGCTAGGTTTTTGTTTAGGTCTAGGGCTAGAGTAAAGTCTAGAGTAAGGATTAGGTTTATGTCTAGGGCTAGGGTTACAGTTTGGTCTAGGGTTAGGGACAGATTTAGACCTAGGATTAGTTTTAGGGTAAGAATACTGGTCAGGGTTAGAATTAGGGTTTGGGATAGGGTTAGAGCTAGAGTGAAGGTGAGTTTTAGGACTATTAATAGGGTTAGGGTTTTGTTTAGCCTAAGGATTAGGGATAGGTCTACGATTACGATTAGGGTTAGGATTTTGTTTAGGATAAGAGATAGGCTTAGAGCTAGGGTTAGGGCTAATGTGAGGGTTAAGTTTAGAGTTAAATCTAGGTTTAGGTCTTGAATTAGGGCTAGTTTTGTGTTAGGGTTAGGACTAGGGTTAGGGCAATGGCTAATGTAAGATCTAGTGTTACAATTAGGGTTAGGGTTAGGCATAGGTCCGGTGTTATGGTTAGGTTTAAAGTTAAGGTGATATTTTTAGCTAGAGATAGTGTTAGGATATGAGTCAGGGATAGTGTTAGTTTTAGGGTTAGGGATAGAACTCAAATAAGGGCTCATATTACTGTTATGGTTTGGTTTACGTTGAGGGCAGTGTTTAGAGATATGGTGACTGTTAGGATAAGGGTTGGGTCAGGGTTAGTTTTAAGGTTAGGGTTAGTAATCGAACTAAGGCTAGGGTTACTGGTAGTGTTCTGTTTAAGTTTAGGGTGGTGTTTAGAGCTAGGGTGAGTGTTAGGATATGAGGCAGTTTCAGAGTTAATTTAAGGTTAGGGTTATGACTCTAATTAGGGCTAGGGTTAGGTCTAGTTGTAGTGTAGGGTTTAGATTAAATTAAACTTTAAGGTTAGGACTAAATTTCTCAATTTTGTTTTAGTCTTAGGCTTAGGGTTAAGTCTAGGTATAAAATTAGTATTAGGGTTAGGCATAATGTCAGTTTTAGGCTTAGGCTTAGGCTTAGGTTAAGATTTGGAGTAAGGGTTAGCTCTAGGGTTAAAGTTAGATTTACTGTAAAGGGTAGGGTTAGGTTAGGGTTCAGTGTAGGTTTAGGGTAATGGAGATATTTAGGGTTTGCGATAGGTTTAGAGTTAGGCCTATGGTTAGCATTAGGAAAGGGTTATCAAACGGGTAATGTATAGGGTTCGAGTAGGGTTATAGTTAGGATTAGATATAGAGTTAAGGTTAGCATTTGGATTAGGGCTAGTAATTCTAGCTTAGAGTAGGGTTATAATTAAGTCTAGGGTAAAGGTAAGGTTTTAAGCTAGCCTTAGGTCTAGGGTGTGGGTTAGATTTAATGTTAGGTCTAAGGTTATGGTTAGAGTAATGTTCAGGATTAGATTTAGGTTTAGGTATAGGGTTTTCATTAGAGTTAGGTTTAGGTTTAGGGTAATAGATCTGATTAGACGCAAGGTTAGCTTTAGGGTTAAGTTTAGTTTGAAGGCTAGGTTTACTATTGGGTTTAGGGTAAGGGTTAGTGTTTGAGTTAGGGTGAGGGTTATGGCAAGGATTAGGTTTTAGGTTAGGTCTAGGGTTAGGTTTATTGTTTTGGTTAGGGTTTCGGTTAGGGTTAGGGCTAGGGTTATCTATAGGTTTTGGGTTAGAGTTAGGGTAATTGTTAGAGTTAGGGCTAGGGTTAATGTTAGGATTAGGGACAGGGTTAGGGTTATTGTTAGTGATAGATCTAGGGTTATGTTTAGGGTAAGTTAGGCTTTGAGCTAGGGTTAGGACTAAGGTGTGGGTTAGGGTTAGGGTAGGACTAGGGTTAGTGTTATGGTTATTCTTAGGGTAGGTTTAGGCCTCTGATTAGGACTAGGTTTTTTGTTAGGTTTAGACCTAAGGTTAGTGCTATGGATAATGCAATATCTAGGGTTCTATGTATGGTAGTTTTAAGGATATGGTTATGGCTAGGTCTAGTGTTAGGTTTATATTTTGGTTCAGGGTCAGGTTTATAGCTAGTTTTATTGTTAGTGTCTGTGTCAGTGTTCAGCTTAGAGTTAGGGTTAGGGTGAAAGCCAGAAGTTTGACTAGGGTTAGGTCTAGGGGTAGTGTTAGTATTTAGTTTAGTTTAAATGTTAATTTTAGGGCTAGGACTAAGTTTTAGTTTAGGTCTAGGGCTAGAGTTATCACTAGATTTAGGACTAGGGTTAGGTCTAGGGGTAGTGTTAGTGTTTGGTTTAGGTTAAGGATTATTTTTAGGGCTAGGACTAAGTTTTATTTTAGGCCTAGGGCTAGAGTTATCACTAGATTTAGGATTAGGTTTAGGTCTATTGCTAGTGTTAGGCTTAGGTTTAGGTAAAAATTTACTGGTAGGGCTGTATTTATGGTTCAGTTTAGGGCAAGTGTCAGGTTTAGACCTATAATTTGTGTTAGGGTAAGAAAAATGGTAAAAGTTAAGGTTAGGTTTTGGGTTAGAGTTGGAGCTAGAATGAGGGCTAGCATTAGGACTAGTAATAGGGTTGATGTTTTGTATAGCCTAAGGATTATTAATAGGACTAGGATTAGCATTATGAATAAGGTTTGGGTTAGGGTAAGGGATATGGTTAGAGCTAGGGTTAGGGATAGTGTTAGGATTAGGTTTAGGACTAGGGTTTGGGTTAGGTTTAGAGTTAAATCTAGTGTTAGGGCTCAGATTAGGGCTATTTTTGTGTTAGGGTTAGAGGTAATGTTAAGGCTATGGCTAATGTAAGAACCAGGGTTATGATTAGGGTTAGTTTTAGGGTTAGGGTTTTTTCTAGGTCTAGTGTTAGCATTAGCTTTAGGGTTAGGGTGATATTTAGAGCTAAGGTTAGTGTTTGGATATGAGTCAGCTCAGGGTTAGTTTTAGTCCTAGCACTCAAATTTCAGCTTATGTTATGGCTAGTTGTAGGGTAAGGGTTTGATTTAGGTAAAGTTTAGTGTTAGAGCAATGGCTTGGTTTTGTTTTAGGGCGAGGGCTAAGGTTACAACTAGTTGTAGGATTAGCAATAGTGTTCAGCTAGTGGTATGGTGAGGTTTAGGCTTAAGGTTAGGGATATATTAAGATTTATGGTTAGATCTAGTGTTAGGGCTATGCCTGGGTTTAGGGCTTATTTTGGAGCTAATGTTAGGGTTATGATAATGGATAAGGTTAGAAAAAGAAATAGGACTAGGGTGAAAGTTAGAGTTAGTCTTAGGGCTAGGGTTATGGGTTCACTTAGGGTTAGCACTAAATTATGGCTAGAATTAGCACTAGGATTAGTGTTAGGTTTAGGCCTAGGTTTAGGGCTATGGTTAGGGTTAGTGTTAGGTTTAGGGTTAGTTTTAGGAAAAGAGCTAGTTTTTAGAGCTAGTTTTAGGGTTAGCATTAGGTTTATAGTTGTGTTCAGGGCTAGGTCGAGAGTTCAAATTAGGAAAAAGGATAGGGTGAGTGTGAGGGTTAGGATTTAGTCTAGGTTTAGGGCTAGGATGAGGGCTAAGGTTTTGTTAGGGTTAGGCCTATATTAGGGCTAGGGTAATATGAATTCTAGGTTTATTATGGTTAGGGATAGTTTCAGGTTTATGATTATGGCTAGTTTTAGTGTAAGGATTAGGTTGAGGGATAGGGTCACATTTAGAACTAGGGTTTTGTTAGGATCAGGGTCAGGGTTAGGGTTTATTTAGGTTAAGGTTTAGTGTTAGGGCACAAATTAGCGTTAGGGTTAGGTTTACCATTAGGGTAATGGATATGGTTAGGTTTAGGGTTCAGATTAGGTATAGGGTAATGGATAGTGTTACCCTTATAGATAAGGTTAGGGTTATCCTTGGGTTAGCATTAGGGTTAAGGTTAAGATTAAGGTAATGGATAGGATTAGGGGTAGGGTTAGGGCTAAGATTATCATTAGGATTAAGGCTAATTTTAGGATTAGCTTTAGGTTTAGGGTTAGGGTTAAAGCTAATGTTAGGGCTCAGATTAGGGCTAAGTTTTAGATTAGATTAGGGATAGGGTTATGACTCTGGCTAAGGTAAGAACTAGGGTTATTATTAGGGTTAAATTTAGAGTTAGTGTTTGGTCTAGGACTAGTGTTAGCATTATCTTTAAGGTTAGTGTGATATTTAGAGCTAGGGTTAGTGTTAGGATATAAGTCAGGGTCAGAATTAGTTTTAGGCCAGGACTCAAATTAGAGTAAGAAAGTTATGGGTAAATTCAAGGTTAGGGTTTAGTAGTTAAGTTGTAGGGTTAGGGCAATTGCTCTGATTTCTTATAGGGCTAAGGCTAGGGTTAGTATAGTTTTAGTATTAGCAATAGTGTTACGTCTAGTGGTAGGGTGAGGTTTATGCTTAGAGTTAGGTTTACATTTAGAGTTATGGTTAGGTCTAGGGATTGGTCTAGGGCTAGGATTAGGGCTAAGATTAGAGCTTGTGTTAGGGTTATGGTAACTGATAGGGTTAGAACCAGAAATAGGGCTAGGGCAACCTACCCCTAGTTAGGGGTAGGTTAGGCTTATGGCTAAATTAGGGCTAGGATTAGTGCCAGGGTTAGGGTTAGGGTTAGGCCTATGGTTTGGGATAGAGTTATGGTTAGTGTTAGGATAAGGGTTAAGGTTAGAGTTAGGGGGTAGGATGGGGTTATAGCTAGATTCAAGGCTAATGTGAGGGTTAAACTCAGGGGAAGGGCTAGGTTTAGGTTTCAGGTTAAGTTTAAGGCTAGGTTTAGGGCTAGGATGAGGACTAGGGTTTGTATTAGGATTAGGGCTTGTATTAAGGCTAGGGCTAATATCCGGTCTAGGTATATGGTTAGAGTTAGTTTTAGGGTTAGGTTGTGACTAGGTCTAGTGTAAGGGTTAGTTTTAGGATAAAAGTCAGGTTTAGAGCTAGGGTAAGGGTAATGGTAGAGTTTGGTTTAGGTTAAGGTTTTGGGTTAAGGATTGATTTAGTGTTCGGGTTAGGGTTTGGGTTAGGGTAATAGATAGGTTTAGGTTTAGGTTTCAGGTTAGGTTAGAGTAATGGAAAAGGTTGACATTAGGTATAGGGTTAGCATTAGGCCTACAGTTAGTATTTACATTAGGCTTATCTTTAGGATAATTGATAGGGTCAGAGCTAATGTTAGGGCTAGGGTTAAGGTTAGAATTAGGGTTAGTATAGGGTTAGGCCTAGGGTTAATATTAGGGTTAGGTTTAGGTAAGTGTTTTCATTAGAGCTAGGGTAGGGCTAGGGCAAGGATTAGGGTTAGGGTTAGGTCTAGGTTTACAGTTAGGTTTACAATTAAGGCTAGGTTTAGGGCTAGGATAATGCCTAGGTATTATGGGAGGTTTATGGCTAGCATTAGGGCTATAGATAATGTAAGAGCTAGGATTATGTTTATGACTAGTTTTAGGCTTAGAATTATGGATAAATCTAGTGTTATGGTTAGGTTTTGGGTTAGGATAATGTTTAGAGCTAGTGTTTGGGTTATGGTAAGGGTCATTATTCATGTTAGGGTTAGGTTGATGGTTAGGGCCAGAATTAGGACTAGCATTGGGTCTAGGAATAGTGTTAGACTTTGAATTATATTAAGGGTTATTGTTAGGGCTAGTGCTAGGTTTTTGTTTAGGGCTAGGGCTAGATTAATGACTCTATTAGGATTAGATTTGGTCCAGTGCTAGTATTATCGTTAGGTTTAGGTAAAGTTTTACTGGTGGGGTACTGTTAATGATCCATTTAGGATTTGGGTAAGTTTGAGACCTGGATTTATGGTTAGGGTCAGAATAAGGGTTATGGTAATGGTTTGGGTTTGGGTTAAGGTTGGAGCTAGAATGAGGGCTAGGGTTAGAACTAGTAATAGAGTTAGGGTTTGGGGTAGGCTAAGGATTAAATTTAGGACTAGGGTACCATTACAGTGAGGGTTTGGCTTAGGGTAAGGGATAGTTTTAGAGGTAGTTTTAGGGTTTGAGTTAGGTTTAGGTTTAGGGCTATGGTTAGGGTTAGTGTTAGGATTAAACCTAGGGTTAAGGCTCAGTTTGGGTTAGCATTAGGACAATGTTTAGAGGTAGGGTTAGTGTTAGGGTTCAAGTCAGAGTCAGTGTTATTACTAGGGTTAGGGTTAGAGCTCAAATTAAAACTAGATTTAGGGATAGGTGAAGGGTTAGGGTTTGGTTTAGGTTAAGGGTTAAGGTTATGGTTATGCTCGGTTTTGTTTTAGGACTAGGTTAGGGCTAGGGATAGTTTCCCCATTAGCATTGGGGTTAGGGCTAGGGTTAAGATTAGGAATAGAAATAAGGCTATGCTTAGAGCTAGGATTAGAGCTAGAATTTGTGTTAGGTTTAGGGCTAGGGCTAATGACTGGTCAGGGGTAGGATTAGGAATAGATTTAAGGTTAGGTTTATGGCTTGGTCTATTGTAAAGCTGAGGTTGAGTGTTGGGGTCAGGTTTACATCTAGCATATTATAAGTGTCAGAGTCAGGGTTAGGGTATGATTTAGGTTCACGTTTAGGTTTAGGGCTCAAATTAGCATTAGGGTTAGGGTTTAGGGTAAGCATAATGAATATGGTTAGGTTTAAGATTCCGGTCAGGTTTTGGGTAATTGATAGGGATAGGGTTAGTGATAGAGTTAGGGTTAGGACTAAGGATAGAATTCGGTTAGGGTTATGGTTAGGCTAATGGATAACATAAGAGCTGCAGTTATGGTTAGTGTTATGGTTAGGTTATGGCTATGATTAGGGTTAGACCTTTTGTTGGAATTTGGTTAGGGTTATGGTTAGGGTAATGGATAGTATTTGAGCTAGGTTTAGGGCTAGGTATGGTTAAAATAGGGCTATGATTCAGGTTAGGTCATGGTTAGGATAATGAATAAGATTAGAACTGCGGTTAGGGCTAAGGTTATTGTTAGGTTAGGGCTATGATTAGGGTTAGGCCTTAGGTTAGAATTCAGTTAGGGTTATGGTTAGGGTAATTGATAGGATTCAAGCTATGGTTAAGGCTAGGGTTATGGTTATGTTTAGGGCTATTGTTCAGGTTAGGTTTTTGGTTAGGACAAGGTTTAGATTTAGGGTTAGGTTTAGGTTAAGTGTTAAGGTCATAGTTAGTGTTAGGGTTAGTGTTAAAGGTAGGGTGAGAACTCAGGTTAGGACTAGGTTTTGGGTTAGGTTAGGGCTAGGGTAGCACTAAGTCTAAGATCTAGGTTTATGAATAGGGTTAGTTTTAGGGTTAGTGCTAAGTCTAGGTCTAGTGTTAGGGTTTGGTTTTGGTTCAGGTTGATGATTAGAGATAGAGTTAGTGTTAGGGTCAGAGACAGGATTAATGTTACCTTTAGGGTTAGGCATAGGACTACAATTAGGGCTAGGGTTAAGGCTAGAGGTAGGGTTAGGGTTTGTATTAGGGTTATGGTTAGAATTAGGGATAGGGCTAATATCAAGTATACAGGTAGGGTTAGTGCTATGAATCAGTTTTGTTTTAGAGCTAGTGCTAAGTTTAGGATAGCTTTAGGATTAGCAATAGTGTTAGGGCTAGTGGTAGTGTGAAGTTTAGGCTTAGGTTTTGTCTTATGGATAGATCAAGGTTTAGGTCTAGAGCTAGGATTAAGGCTGAGGTTAAGACTAGTGTTAGGGTTACGGTAATGGATACGGTTACAAGTAGAAATAGGGCTAGAGTGAGAGGCAGAGTTATTCTTTGGGCTAGGGTTAGGGGTAGTTTTAGGGTTATGGGTAAATTAGGGCTAGGATTAGGGTTAGGGTTAGTGTTAGGCTTCGGCCTAGCATTAGAGCTAGAGTTAGGATTAATGATAGAGTAAGGGTTAGGGTTAGAATAAGGGGAAAAATGGGGTTATACCTAGGTTTCGGGCTAGGGCAAGGTTTATTTAGGGTTAGGGCTATTGTTAGTGTATGGTTTAGGATTGAGGCTAGGTTTAGTGCTAGGATGAGGGTTTGTGTTATGGCTAGGGCTAGGATTATTGATAGGGCTAATGTCAGGTCTAGCATTATGGGTAAGGATAGTTTATGGTTAGGTTATGTCTAGGTCTAATGTAATGGTTAGGTTTAGGTAAAGGTCAGGTTAAGGGCTAGGTGTATTATTCGGATCAGGGTTAGAGATGAAATTGGTTTAGGTTAATGTCTAGGGTTAAGGCTCAAATTAGCATTAGGTTGTGTGTAATGGATTAGGTTAGATTTAGGGTTCAGGTTAGGTTTAGGATTTTGAATAGCATTAGGGATAGCTATAGGGTTAAGTTAAGTCCTAATGTTAGTATTTGGATTGGGCTTATATTTAGGGTAATGGATAAAATTACAGCTAGGGTTAGGCCTAGGGTTAGGGGAAGGTTTAGGTTAAATGTTAGGGTTTGAGCTAGGTTTAGGGCTAGGGCAAGATTAGGGTTAGAGCAAGTCTAGGGTAAAGTTTAACGTTAGGGCTACGGTTAGCGTTAGTTTAGGGTTAGGGTTATGGTAATAGAGTTTGAGCTAGGGTTTGGGCAATGTTTACAGTTAAAATTAGGATTAAATTAATAGTTAGGGATAGGGCTATGTTAATGTTTAGTGTTAGAATTAGGACTAGGCTTAGAGGTAGTGATAGGGTTAGCGTTACATTATTCAAATTTCTTTGATACAATTTAGGATTAGTCTTTAACTAACCTTACTCTGTTCCCCAGATTTAAGCCTTTTGGTTCAACCATGTGGTGTCAGGAACAGTTAATATTTTCATTTTACTTCATTTTGACCTATACGAGTAAATGGAAATGTACTTGGAAATCAAACAGGGTTTATGCTAGCTGCTTGAAACTGCACAGAAATCCTCAGGTTTTTTTTTTTTTTTTTTTTTTTTTGGGACATGTGGAATATTCCTTGTGAGTGTAGACATAAGTGGAATCATGCAAAAAAAAAAAAAAAAAAAAAAAAAAAACTTTATCGGAGAGCCCTTTAGGAGAAAACAGGGAAATATGCATGCACTGAAATTCCTCCCATAATTACTTGGTCAGATTTTTTTGATACTGCATAGGAGTCAGTATTTAGCTTGCCCCACAAAGCTCTCCTAATTGGGACTTCTAGGATCAATTGTTCTCTAATAAGGTTAAGGTTAGTGTTAGGTTGAGAGTTAGGGTTATGGTTAGATGTAGTGTTAGGGTGAGAGTTAGTTTTGTTCAAATTTCTTTGATACTTTAAAGGAGTCACTTTTTACCTAGCCTTAATATGCTCCCCAGGTATGGGCCTTCTTGTTTCAGTGGTTCACTATCAGGAACACTCTGTATTTTAAGGTTTCACTTCATATTTACCTATATAGGTAAATAAAAATGGAGGTTGAAATCAAATCAGGTTGATGCTAGCTGCTTAAAACTTCAGACACTGAATCAGTTTTCTGTGGGAACTCTATGGTTTGTTCCTTGTTAAAGTAGCCCTGAGATGCAGATGGCAAAAACAACTTAATCCAAGAGCCCTTTAGCATAAAAAAGAAATATACATAAACTTAAATACCACCTCAATTATTTGGTCATATTTCTTTGATACTGCATAGGGTTCATCTGATAGCTTAGCCCGCTAAGCTACCCATGTTTAGGACTTCTAGGATCAACAGTTTTTTAAACATGTTAGCATTAGTGTTAAGGTTAGTGTTAGGGCTACTGTTAGAGCTAGGATTAGGGTTAGAGTTAGTTTTGTTCAAATTTCTTTGATCCTGGCCTGGATTCATTTTTCTCCCAACCTTACTTTACTCCACATGTTTGGGACTCCTAGGTTCAATGGTTTACTGTAAGTAACACTTTTTATTTTAAAGTTTCTTTTCATTTTGTCCTATACAGGTAAATGGAAATGGAGCTGGAAATCAAACAGCTTTGGTGCTAGCTGCTTGAAACTTCACACTCCATCAATTCTCTCTGGGCAATCTCTGTTTTATACTTGTGAAAATAGGCCTAAACTGAAGCATGTAAAAACAACTTTTTCCAAGAGTCCTTTAGGAGATAACAGGGAAATATGCATGTACTGATATACTCCATCAATTATTTAGTCAGATTTCTTTGTTAGTGCACTGAATTCCTCTCTTAGATTGCCCAATTAGCCTGGCCAGGTTTGGAACTTCTTTGGTCAAAGGTTCCATAAAAATGTTAGGGTTAGGGGAACAGTAATGGTTAGAGCTAGTGTTAGGGTTAGAGTTAGTTTTTTCAAAATTCTTTGATCCTTGGCAGGATTTATCTTTTAGCTAGATTTACTCTGTTCCACAGGTTTAGGGCTTCTTCATTCACAGGTTTGCTGTCAGTAACATTTTGTATTTTAAGATTTCACTTCACTTCATTTTCACCTATACAGGAAAGTGAATGGAGCTGAAAATCAAACAGGGTTTGTGCTGCTTGAAACTTCACACACTTCATCAGTTCTCCGTAGGGACTCTGGTATGTACCTTGTGAAATTAGGCCTAAGCTTATGAATGGAAAAACAACTATATCCGAGGGTCCTTTACTAGAAAACAGGGAAATATGCATGTACTGATATACTTCCCGTAATTATTTGGTCAGATTTGTTTGATGCTGCATAGGATTCATTACTTAGCTTGACCCACAAGACTCCCAAGGGCGGGACTTCTAGGATCAATGGTTCTCTAATCAGGTTAGGATTAGGGTTAGTTTTAGGGTTAGGGCTAGGGCTATGGTTAGAGGTAATGTTATGGTGAGAGTTGGTTTTGTTTAAATTTCATTGATACTGGGCAGGATTCATGTTTTATCTAGCTTTAGTATGCTCCCAAGTTTGGGCCTTCCCGAATCAACGGTTCATTATCATGAACATTTTGTATTTTAAGGTTTCACTTCATTTTGACATATATGGGTAAATGGAAATGGAGGCAGAAAACAAACAGGCATCCCTTCGCCTAAACCTAACCCTAATCCTAAGCATAACCCTGGCCCTTAGACTAACTCTAACTCTTGCCCTAGCCCTATTCCTAGTTCTAACCCTATTCCTGACCATAACCCAAATATTAGCCCTAAACTTAGCCCTAACCCAAGCCATAGCCCTAACTCTAGAATTAACCATAACTCTAAATCTACACCTAAGCCTAAACTTACACTCTCACTAGCAATAACACTAACGCTAATTGTAAAACTACACTTTTCTTTAGCCTTAGCCCTAAAACAAAACTGAGCCTTCAAAACTAACCGTAAACCATAACCTAAACCAAATCCTAACTCTACATCTAGCCCTAAGCCTACCCCTTATTTGAGTCGTATCCCTAACCCTAAAACGAACCCTGATCCTGACTCTGACCCTAACACTAATGTTAGATCTAAACATCACCCTGAACTTAAATCTGATCATAAATCTAAACTTAGCCCTAATGGTAACTGTAAAACTAGCCCTAATTGTAACCCTAGTTCTTACATTATCTGAATCCCTTAAAGTAGCCTTAAGAAAACCCAAAATCTACCCCTAATCTGAGACACAACTGTAGTTTAACCCTAACTCAAACCCTAAACCTAGCCCTAACCCTTACCCTAAACCTAACCGTAACATTAATCCTTGCACTAACTTTAAACCTAACCTTAAACCTAGCCCTAAACCTAAATATAACCCTTGCCCTAACCCTAGCTCTAACCCTATCCATTACCCTAACCCTAACCCTAATGCTAACTCCAAGGCTAACTCTAGCACTATCCCTAACCCTAAACAATCCATTACCAAAAACAAAACCTGAACCCTAAACCTAACCATATCCATTACCCTAACTATAACCTTAACCCTAATGCTAATTTTAGCCCTATCCCTCAACCTTAACCTAAACACAAACTTCTCTCTGACCCTGACGCTAATAAAAACCCTACCTCTAAAGCTGACCCTAACACTCATCCTAACCCTCACACTATACCTAGACATAATCCTATCCCTAAAACTATCCTTAACCATAACACTAGACCTGATATTAAACCTAGTCCTAATGCTGGCCCTAACCCTAACACAAACTGTAGCCTTAATCCTAGGCCTAAAACTATCTTTAATTCTAACCCTAAACATAACCCTAGCCCTAACCCTAATTTTAACACTTGCCTTAGCTGTAAACATAGCTGTAACATCATACCTTACCCTACCCTAACCCTAAAGCTAATCCAAGACCTAAACTTTGGCCTAACCCTAACATTATCCCTAGCCGTAATCCAAACCCTAATTTAGCCCTAACCTTAACTGTAACCCTAACTCTAACCCTAAGTCTAACTTTAACTCTCATCCTATTTCTATTAATACTTCTAAATCTATCACTTATTATACCCCCAAACCTAGCCATTATCCTAGCCCAAACCTAAGACCTAACCTTCGCTCTAGCCATAATCCTAGATCTAAACCTAACTCTAAATCTAACCCTAACCCTAAGCCTAAACCTCACCCTAACACTGGCCATAACCATAATGCTAATCCTAAAACTAGCCCTTACCATAGACTTAATGCTAACCCTAGGCCAAACCCTAAGACTCTTATAATCCCTAAACCTATCCATTACCCTAACCCTAATCCTAAACCTAAACTAACTGTAGTTTTTCCCTAAAAATTACCTTAAAGGTAACCCTAATCCTAACCCAAATTAACCTGACATTTAACCCTATCCAATACCATGAACCTAATGATAACCCTAGACCTAACACTATCAGTCATCCAGACCCTAAGTGTAACTCTAACCTAAATTTAATCCTAAACCTAACCCTCACCAGAGTGTGAACTAACCTTAACTCAAACCCTAAACCGTACCCTAACCCTAAACCTAACCCTGTCCCTAGGCCTAACCTAACCCTAATTCTAGTCTTAATACTAACCATAAACCTAGCCCTAACACTAGCTCTAATCCTATCCATTACCCTAAAAATAACAATTACCCTAATGCTAACCCTAGGCCTAAACCTGACCCTAACACTAACTCTAACCCTATCAATTACCCTAAACCTAACTTAAACCCAAACCTAACAATCTCATTACCTTAACCCTAACCAAATTCTAATTTACTTCCTAAACCAAAATCCTAACCTAAACAAAACCCAAAACTTGACCCTAACCCTAATAGTACACCTAGCTCTAAACCTGACCCTTACCCTAACCTAACCCTTACATTAGACCTAGCATTAAACCTAACCCTAAATCTGTCCCTAACCATAACCCTAGACCTTACACTAGCCATAGCCTGAATTCTTATCATTAACCTCAAACAAATCCTAGCCCTCATCCTAGCACTAAACCTAGCCTTATTAAAAACCAAAACCATAACCCTAGCCTTAACAATAACTCAATTTTCTACTCAGCTCTAAACCTAGCTGTAACTCATCCCTTCCCCAAACCTAATACTATCAAAAGCCTAAACCTAAGCCTAACACTAGGCCTAACTCTAAACCAGACTCTAGACCTAATCCTAGCCCTATGTTAGCCCAAATCCTAACCTAACCCAATGCCTAAGGCTAACTCTTGCCCTAGCCCTAATCCTAGTTCTAACCCTATCCATTATCATAATCCTGACACTTGCCCTAAACTTAGCCCTAACCTTAGCCCTAGCCCTAATTCTATGTCTAACCCTAACTCTAAATCTAACCCTAAACCTATGCCTAAACCTCTCACTAACACAAGCTATAGCACTAACACTTATCCTAAAACTAGCCCTAACCTAGACCTAGCCCTACAATAAAAAAGAGCCATAGCCCTAACCCCAATCCTTAACCTAAACCAAAACCTAACTCTAAACCTAGTCCTAAACCCAGGTCTAATATGAGTCCTGTCCCTTACCCTATAACTAATCCTGACCCTGATTCTGACCCGAACACTAACCCTAGCTCTAAAGGTCTCCTAAAACATAAACCTAAACATAACACTAGACCTAGCCTTTACCCTAACCCTAAAACTGGCTCTAATCATAACCCTAGTTCTTACATTAGCTATAGCCCTAAACATAGCCATATTCAAACCCAAAACCTAGCCCTAATAAGACACCTAATACTAGCTTTATCTGTAAATATAACACTAACTGTAACCCTAACCCTTACCGTAAACCTAACCCTAAACACAAAACTTGCCCTTACCCTAAACATTACCCTATCCCTTATCTTAATCATAACCATAGCCTTAACCCTAGTTGTAACTCTAACCATTATCCTAACCCTAACCATATCCTAATGCTAACTCAAGGATAACCCTAAACCTATTCCTATACCTAAGCCTAACCTGAACCCTAAACCTAACCATATCCATAACCCTAACCATAACCCTAAAGCTAATTTGAGCCCTATACTTGATTATTAACCTAACCCAATCAATAACCTTAAATCTGACCCTAATAATATCCCTAACTCTAAACCATTTCCTAAACCTTAACCTAACACTTACACTATACCTAGCCATAACCTAACCCTAAATCTATCCCTAAATCTAACCCTAAACCTGATATTAGCCCTAGCCCTAATGCTACCCTGACCCTCACACAAATCCTAGATCTAATCCTAGCCCTAAACTTAACCTTAATCCTAACCCTAACACTAACCCAAGACTTAACCCTAACTTTTTCCCTGGTCCTAGTCATAGCTCTAATCCTATCCCTTACACTAAGTTAAACCCTCACCCTATTGTTACCCTTGGTCTAACCCTATTCTTTAGTCTACCCCCAAAGCTTATTCTATTCCTAGTCCTAAACTTAGCCCTCATTCTAGCTCTAAATTTAAACCCAAATCATAACCCTAAACATGACCCTTATTCTGACCCTAACACTAAAGTTAGGTTTAAACCTGAACCTACTCCTAAACCAAAACCTAACACTACCACTACCAGTACCTATAAATAAATCTAACACTAATATTAGCCATAGACCTAAAGTTAATTCTAAATATAGCCATAACTCTCGCCCTTGACCTAACAATAACCATTAATATAACCCAAACACTAATTCACCCTAGACTTAATCCTAGTCCTAATTATGTCCCTAACCCTAAAACTAACCCTAACCCAAACACTGACCCTTACCCTAACAAAAACCATAGCTCTAAATCTTATCCTAAACCCCAAACTAACCCTAAAACTATCCATAATCATAACCCTAGCTCTTTGATAACCCATAAACCTAACATTGGGCTAAACCTCACACAAAACCTAGCCTTAATTGCACCCCTAACCCTAACCGTAAGCATAACCCTAACCCTAAATTTTGCCCTAACCTTTAACCTAACCCTCCCCCTATCCCTAAACCAAGATCAAATCCTAATCCTTACCCTAAATATAACCCTAGCCCAAACCCTAAATGTCAACATAACCCTAGCTCTAACTCTATTCATTACCCTAACATAACCCTAAACATAATGCTAACCCTAGCCCTATCTCTGACCCAAACACTAACCTAGCCCTGACTTTAACCTAACCCTCACCCTAACCCTAACCCTAGCTTGATTCCTAACCGTTTCCCTTAAACTAACCTTAACACTAACCCAAGGTTTATCTATAATCCTAACCCTAGCCCTCATCCTAACCTTAACCCTATCCCTAAAACTAGATAGAACCCTACCCATTACCCTAATCTTAAAACTAACCCTGAGGATAACCCTAGACCTAAACCTAAACATACACTAACCCTAAACATAAACCTAACCCTAACCCGAAACCTAAACAGTCTCAAAACCTTATCCTTATCCTTAACCTAACCCTACCGTAACCCTAAAACTAACCCTAACTATAACCTGATATCTAACCCTATCAATTACCCTAACACTAATGTTAACCCTAAACCTAACTCTAACACTAACCATAACCATAACCCTAAACCTAACCCTAGACCTAGAACTAACCCTAGATCAAAACCTAAATGGTACCCTTACCCTATCTTAACAGTAACCCTAGCCCTAAACTTGACCCTTACCCTAACTCTATCCCTAATCCTAACCATAACCATAGCCCTATCCCAAGCTCTAACTCCATCAAATACCATAATGATAACATTAAAACTAATGCTAACCCTCGGCCTAACCCTAAACCTATTGCAAAACCTAACTATAGCCTTGACCCTAAACCTAACCTGAACCCTAAATCTAATCCCTATCCATTATCCTATACCTAACTCTAAACTTAATGTTAATTTGAGCCCTAAACCTAAACCTTAAACTAACCTAAACCCAAAACTTGACTTGACCCTAATAATACCCCTCAATCTAAACCTGACCCTTTCCCTAAAACTAACCTTTAAACTAGACCTAGCCATAAACCTAACATTAAGTCTATCCCTAACTGTAATCCTAGACCTGATATTAGCACTAGCACTAATTCTTGCCCTAATCCTAACACGAAACCTACACCTAATCCTAGCCTAAAACCTAGCCTTAATCCTAACCCAAACCATAAATCTATCCCGAACCCTAATGCTAATCGTAAAACTAGCCCTAACCCTAAGCCTAGCACTAAAATAAAACCAAGCAAGAGGCCAAAACCTAAACCTTAACTTAAACGATATTCTAACAATACATCTAGACCCAAACCTAGCCCTAATCTGAGTCCTTAAAAATAACTCATACTCTGAGCCATATCCTAACACTCACCCTATCTCTATATAACCCTAAATTTAAACCAAACCATTACAATAAACCTAGCCCTATTTTGAATCCTAACCATAACCCTAAAACTAACCTTGACCATTACTTATATCCTACCACTAACCATAGCTATAAATATCACCCTAATCCTAACACTAGAATTATCCCTACCCCAATCCTAAAACTAACCATAATTTTAACTCGAGTTCTTACATTAGCCATTGCCCCAAACTTAGACTTAAGTCTAACACAAAAACTAGCCCTAATCCATGAACTAAACCGAGATAAACCCTAACCCTAAACCTAAACCTAACCCTAACAATAGCTCAAAGCCTAACCCTTAACCTAAACATAGACCTAGACCTATCCCTTACTGTAACCCTAACCTTACCCCTAACCCTATACTTAACCCTATCCCTAAACCTAGCTCTAAACCTACACTAACACTAAACCTATATATAATCCTAGCCCAAACCCTAATGCTAACCCCAACTCTAACTGGAAAACTACCCCTAGACATAACCCTAAATGTAATACTTGCCATAGCCCTAACCCTAGCTCAAACTCCAACCCTTAACATAAACCTCTTTATAGCCCTAACACTAACCATAAACCTAAATCTAACCCTAACACTAACCCTATATCTATCTGCATTCATTACTGTAAACATAATTTTAATATTAACACTAACACAAACCCTAACCTATTGTAATCCTATCCCTAGACCTAACCCTAAACCTAACCCTCATGCTAGCCCTAACCCTAGCTCAATACCTAACGCTTATGCTAAACATAATGCTAACCCTAGTTCTAACAGTAACCTAACCCTGACTCAAGACATATTCCTAACCATAACCCTAGCTCTATACTTAGCTCTAACCCTATCTATTACCCTACACATAACTCTTACCCAAATGCTAAACCTAGGCCTAACCCTAAAACTATCGCTAACCCAAACCCTATGAATTACCCTAAACCTAACCTGAACCCTAAACAAAATTGTGTCATTACCCTAACCCTAACCCTAATGCTAATTTGAGCCATAAACCTAAATCCTAACCTAAACCAAACCCTAACCCTGGCCCTAACCCTAATAATTACCCTAGCTCTAAACTGGACATTACTCTAAATCTAACACTTACACTAGACATAGCCACAAACCTAACCCTAAAACTATGATTAACCATAACTCTAGACCTGATGTTAGCTGTAGCCCTAATTTTAGCCCTAAAACTAAAACAAAAACTAGCCCTCATCCTAGCCCTAAAACTAGACTTAATCATAACCCTAACAATAACCCTACCACTATCCCTAACTCAAAACCACACTCTACCTCTAAACCTAACTACATGGCCATCCCTCATCCTAAACTTAACCCTAACCCTAACCCTAATGATAGGTCTAAGCTGAACACTAATGCTATTCCTAATCCTAGACCTAATTTAACCCTATCCCTAACCCTAACCCTAGTCCTAAGACTACATCAAACTCTCTAATTTAACCCTATCCATAGATATAACCCAATTCCTTACCTTAGCCCTAATCCTAAAGCTTAACTTAAAAAAAAAAAAAAAAAAAAAAAAATAACACTACAACTAGATAAACCCTAGCCCTATTTAGAGTCCTATCCATAACCTTAAACTAACCCTGACTATGACTCATATCCTAACACTCACCCAGGCTTAAAACATCACTCTAATCTTAAACTGAACCCTAACAGTAACCCTAGCCCTTATTTGGTCCTAACACTAACTCTGAAACTAACTCTGACCCTGACTCTTATCCCAAAACTAACGCTAGCTTTAAATATCAACATAACCTTAAAACTAACCCTAACATCAGAGTTCTAACCCCTAACACGAACCCTAAATAGAACCCTAATTTTAACCCTGGTTCTTACACTAGCCATTGACCTAATCTTAGCCATAGCCCTAACAGAAAAATTAGCCCTAACTGAGCCCTAAATCTAGCTTAAACCCTAACCCAAACACTACCCCTAACACGAGCTCTAGCACTATCCCTAACTGTAATCAAAATGCTAACCATAATGGTAACCCTAGACCTATTCCTAATCCTAAGGCTAACAAAAAAAAAAAAAAAAAAAACTCAATTAATATTCCTAAACCTAGTGCTAATTACTGCTCTAACCCTATCCCAAACCCTAACCCTGACTCTTATTCTGAACATAACAGTAACTCTAGGTTTAAACCTGACCCTAACCCTAGACCAAACCCTAACACTAGCCCTACCAATACTTACACCTAAACCCTACCCTATCATGAGCCCTAGACCTAAATATAATCCTAAATTAAGCCTTAACTCTAGCCCTAAACCTAAAAAAAATCTAGACCTAACTCTAACAATAACCTTTAACCTAACACAAAGAATAAATCTAATCCTAGACATAAACTTAATCCTAATTCTGGATTTAACCTTAACTCTAAGTTTAACCTGAACACTGACCCTACCTTTAACACTAAACCCATCTCAAAACCTGACCCTATCTAAAACCTAAACCTAACACTAGACATAGCTATAAACCTAACCCTACACCTAGCTTTAATTATAACCCTGGCTCTTACATTACCCATAACCCTAACCTCACACCTTAACCTAACACAAAACATAGAGAGAATTCTGGGCCTAAAGCTTGCCCTAAGTGTAACCCTAACACTAACCCTAGCCCTAACACTAATCCTAACCCTAGCCTTAGTCCTAACCCTAGCTCAAAGCCTAATCCTGACCCCACATATAAACTTAGACCAATCCCTAAAGCTGAACCTAAACCTACCCGTAATTCTAACATTAACCCTAGCCCTAAAGCTAGCTCAAAACCTACCCATTACTCTAACCTGAACCCTAACCCCATTAATAGTCTTAACCATAGCCCTCATTCTAGCTCTAACCCTACTCCAAACCCTAATTCTAACCCTGAAGTTTTTCTGATCCTAACACTAACCTTAGGTCTAAACCTGACCCTAAACCTAGAACAAACTCTAACACTAACTCTAGACCTATAACTAATTCTAAATGTAGTCTTAACACTAGCCCTAGACATAAACAAAAATGTAGCCCTCACAAAAACCCTTAACCTAACCCAAACACTCACCCTACACTCAGTCCTAATTCTGGATCTAACCCTAATTCTAACTCTAAACCGAACACTTACCCTATCTTTGACAGTAAATCTACCTCTAAACCTGACTCTAAGAGAAAATATAATCCTAAACCAAACCTATCCATAAACCAAACTCTACAAGTAGCCCTAATCATAACCCTAGCTCTTACATTATCCATAGCCCTTTCCTTACGCCTTAACCTAACAAAACACAGAGCTAATACTAGGCCTAAACCTAGCCCTAAGCCTTACCCTAACCCTAACTCTAGCCCTAACACTAATACTAACCCTAGCATAGTCCTAAACCTAGCTTGAAGCCTAATCCTTACCCTAAATATAAACTTAGACCTATCCCTAACTCTAAAACTAACCCTAGCCCTAATCCTAAACTTAATCCTAGCCTTAAGCCTATCTCTAAACCACCCACTACCCTAATTTTAATCCTAATCCTATTGATAAACCCATCATTACCCTAACCCTACCCAACAAAAAACTAACCCTATATTTATCCCTAAACCTAACACTCGACATAGCAATAACCCTAGCTCAAATCCTAAACCGTACCATAAACCTAAACAAAATCATAGCCTTAACCCTAACCCTAAAACTAAATCTAACCGTAACCCTACACCTAAACCTATATATAACCGTATCCATAACCCTAACCCTAATCCTAACCCTAAATGATAACCCTAGCCATAACACTAACCCTTACCCTAGACCTACTGTAATCCTATCCCTACACCTAATTCTGAACCTAACCCACAACCTAGCTTTAGCCTTAACTCTATCTCAAACCTTCACCCTTACCCTAAACAAACCTGAGCCAAAACACTAACCCTAATCCTAGCCATAATCCTAACCGTAAACATAGCCCAAACCCTAGCTCTAACTCTATCCATTACCATAACCATAACCCTAAACCTAATGCTAATCCTAGCCCTAACTCTATCCCTATCTCTTATTTTAAACCAAACACTCAACCTAGCCCTAATCCTTATTCAACCCCTAACCCTTACCCTTAACCTAACCATAAGACTTACCCTAAGTCTAAGCATAGCCCTAACCTATCCCTAATCCTAAACTTAATTCCAGCCTTAACCCTAGCTCTAACCTCACTTATTACACTAACTCTAACCATAAACCTCATGATAACCATAGCTTAACCCAAAACCTACTCTAATCCTGATCATAAACCTAACCCTAGACCTAACCTTAAATATAATCCTTGCTGTAGTCCTAACCTTAGCTCTAACCCTAACCTTACCCTATATCTAACCCTTATTCTAGTCCTAAACCTAACCCTAATCCTAACCCGACATCTAACCCTGTCCATTACATGAAACCTAATGGTAACACTAGACCTAACCATAATACTAAACCTAACCCTAACTATACTTTAACCCAAACCCTAACCCTAAACCTAATCCTAGCCTTAGCACTAACCCTAGTTCAAACCCTAAAGCGTACCTTAAACCTAAACCTAACCCTAGACTTAAATCTAACCCTAACTCTAACCCTAACTCTAGCCATAATCCTAATCATAACTGTATCCCTAACACTAGCTCTAACCCTATCAATTACCCTAATGATAACTATAACCCTAATGCTAACCGTAGGCCTAACCCTAACCATATCCATTACTGTAAACCTAACCTGAACCCTAAACCTTTTCCTAAGCATAAACCTAACCCTATACATTACGCTAACCCTAACTCTAAACATAATGCTAATTTGAGTCCTAACCCTAAAACTTAACCTACCCAACCCCAAAACCTGACCTTGACCATTTTAATTCCCTAAGCTCTAAACCTGAACCTCACCCTAAACCTAACTCTGACACTAGACTTAGTCATAAAACTTACCCTAAAATTATCCCTAATCTTAACCCTAGACATGATATAAGCCCTAGCCCTAATACTTGCCATAACCCTAACACAAATGCTAGCCCTGATCCTAGCACTAAACCTAGCCTTGATCCTAATCAGTACCCTAACTTAGCCCTATCCCTAATTTTATCCCTCACCCTAGTTCTGAACCAAGCTATAATCCCAACCCTTCCCCCAAACCTAACCCTAAATGAACCTTAGACCTAAACATACAACTAACCCTAGACTTGAACCTAGCCATAATTTAGCCCTAACCCTAGCCATAATTTAGCCCTAACCCTAACCCTAACCCTAACACTAGCACTAAGACAAACTCAAACACTCACCTTGCCCTATTCCTAGATCTATCCCTATCTATTACCATAACCCTGACACTTGCTCTAACATTATCCCTAACCCTAGACCTAACCCTAACCCTAGATCTAACCATAAATCTATATCTAACCCTAAATTTAACCCTAAAACTCACACTAACACTAGCCCTAACACTAACACTAATCATAACACTACCCCTAACCTAATACTATCCCTAAAACAAAACCAAGCCATAGCACTAACCCTAAACATTAACCTAAACTAAAATTTAACCCAACACCAAGTCCTAACACTTGCCCTAATTCCAGTCCTACCCTAACCCTAAAACTAACCTTGACCCTGACTCTAACCCTACCTCTAACATCACTCTAAAATAAACCTAACCTTAAATCTAGACATAGCCTTAAACCTAATGCTAAAAGTAGCCCTTATCATAACCCTAGTTCTTACATTAGCTGTATCCCTAATCTTAGCCCTAAGCTAACCCAAAACATAGTTCTAATTGAGGCCCTACATCTTGTTATAACCCTAACCCTAACTCTGGCCCTAGAACTAAACATTACCCTAACCCTAAACCTAACGCTAAAAATTGCCCTAACCCTAAACCTAACCCTAGCCTAAATCCTAACCATAATCCTAGACATAACCCTATCCATCACCCTAACCATAACTATAACTCTAACCCTAATGCTAACTCAAGGATAACCCTAACCCTATGACTAACCCTAAATTTATCCATTACACTAAACCTAACCTGAACCCTAAACCTAACAATATCCATTACCTTAATCTTAGGACTAACACTAACGCTAATTAGAGCCCTAAACCTTAACCTTAACCTAACCCAAACCATAACTGTTACCATGAACCTAATAATAACCCTATCTCAAAAACTGACCCTAACCCTCAACCTAACACTTACACTAGAACTAGCCATAAACCTCACCCTAAAACTAACCCTAACCATAAACCAAGACCTGACATTAGCCCTAGCCATAATCCTAGCCCTAACCCTAACACAAAACCTAGCCCTAATCCTAGCACTTAATCTATCCTAATCCTGACCCTAGCCCTAAAACTAGGCATAGCCCTAACATTAATCCTATCACTTATCCTAGTACTAATATTGACCTAAACCTAACCCTAGCCCTAAGACTAACTCTAGGAGCCGCCCCCTCCCCCTGCGCCGGCAAGGTAGAGGGAACTGTGACCACCCACAGAGCAGGCCCAGTGGCCTGCTGAGGGGCAGAGCCGCCCCCCACCCCAGCTCCTGCCAGGTAGGTGGAACTGTGACCACTGACAGAAAAGGCCCAGTGGCCCGCAGCGGGACAGAGCTTCCAATCACTCCTGCAAGGTAGGCGGGCCTGCAACCCACCGGGAGAAGAAGAGCACCGGCCTGCTGAGAGGCAGAGCCGCCCCCTCCCCCTGCACCGGCAAGGTAGACAGAACTGTGACCACCCACAGAGCAGGCCCAGTGGCCTGCTGAGAGGCAGAGCCTCCCCCCACCCCCCGCGCCTGCCAGGTAGGCGGAACTGTGACCACCAACAGAAAAGGCCCAGTGGCCCACGGCGGGACAGAGATTCCAATCACTCCTGCAAGGTAGGCGGGCCTGCGACCCACCGGCAGAAGAGGAGCAGTGGCCTGCTGAGAGGCAGAGCCGCCCCCTCCCCCCGCGCCTGCAAGGTAGACGGAACTGTGACCACCATCAGAACAGGCCAGTCCTGCAACCGACAGACAGAACAGGCCCAGTGGCCTGAGGAAGGGTAGAGCCGCCCCGCCCCCCGCACCTGCAAGGTAGGCGGACCTGCGACCCACTGGCAGAACAGCCCCAGAGGCCTGCAGAGGGGCAGTGCCGCTGCCTGCGCCTGCAAAGTAGGCAGAACTGCGACTACCGACAGAACAAGCCTAGCGGCCCGCAGATGGACAGAGCCGCCGCCCGCACCTGCAAGGTAGGCGGACCTGCTATCGACCGGCAGAGCAGGCCCAGTGGCCTGCCGGCGTGGTAGGCACATTGCCCCAATTAGAGGAGGGGCAGAGCCGCCACCCACGCCTGCGAGGGAGACTTTGAAACTATAAAAGACCAATATAAATATATAGGGGGAAAATTCATTAGCACAACAGTTTCACCAAGTAGAAAGGAACGCGAACAGTATGAAGAGACAAGGAAAGAAAGGACCACAAGCAATGCAGGTCAACTCAACGTTAGAAGAGGTAATAGCTGCAGCAGATGGAATGTCAGATGAAGAATTCAGGATATACATGCTTCAGATGATCTTGAGTCTCAAGGAAGACATCAGACAGCAAAATCAGACAATGAAAGATCACTTCAACAATGAATTACATAAACAAATCCAAGAAGCAAAAGATCAAATATACAGGGAGATAGAGGTTATAAAAAACAAACAAACAGAAATCCTAGAAATGCAGGACGCAATAAACCAACTTAAAAACTCAATTGAGAATACTACCAGCAGAGTAGAACACTTAGAAGATAGAACATCAGACAATGAAGATAAAGTATTTCAAATTGAAAAGAACATAGACAGCTCAGCAAGACTGTTAAGAAACCATGAGCAGAACATCCAAGAAATATGGGATAACATCAAGAGACCAAATTTAAGAGTCATTGGGATACAGGAAGGGACAGAGTTTCAAACCAAAGGAATGAGCAATCTATTCAATGAAATAATATGAGAAAACTTCCCAGACTTGAAGAATGAGACAGAATCCCAAATCCTAGAAGCCTACAGGACGCCGAATGTGCAAAATCATAAGAGACCCACACCTAGACACATTATAATGAAGATGCCCAACATACAGAATAAGGAGAGAATTTTAAAAGCTACAAGAGAAAGGAAGCAGATCACATTTAGGGGTAAGCCAATCAGGATAACAGCTGATCTTTCAACACAGACTCTGAAAGCTAGAACATCCTGGAATAACATATTTCAAACACTGAAAGAAAATGGGTTCCAACCAAGAATTGTGTTTCCAGCGAAATTAAGCTTCAAGATGGAAGATGAAATTAAAACCTTCCAAGATAAACAAAAGTTAAAAGAATTTGCAGCTAGAAAACCATCCCTTCTAAACATCCTTGGCAAAACATTACAGGAAGAGGAAATGGAAAATAACAATGAAAACCAACAGTGGGAGGTAGGACAGTAAAGGGGGGAAAAATAATCAAAGAGGAAAACAAACCATGTTTAGTAACATAAATAAACAAATATGGCTGGAAGAACAACCCATATCTCAATAATAACCCTAAATGTTAATGGCTTAAACTCACCAATCAAGAGACACAGGCTAGTAGAATGGATCACAAAACAAGACCCAACAATATGCTGCCTACAGGAGATGCATTTGATAGGAAAAGACATACATAGGCTGAAGGTGAAAGGTTGGGAAAAATCATATCACTCATATGGACTTCAGAAACAAGCAGGAGTGTCCATACTCATATCAAATAAAATAGATTTCAAGCCAAAGTTAATCAAAAGGGATAAAGAGGGACACTACATACTGCTTAAGGGAACCATACACCAACAAGACATAACAATCATAAATATATATGCCCCAAACAATGGTGCAGCTATGTTCATCAAACAAACTCTTCTCAAGTTCAAGAGCCTAATATACCACCATACAATAATCATGGGAGACTTCAACACACCTCTCTCACCACTGGACAGATCTTCTAAACAAAAGTTGAATAAGGAAACTATAGAACTCAATAACACAATTAATAACCTAGACTTAATTGATATATATATATATATATATATATATATATATATATATATACCACCCAACATCAAGCAGTTACACTTTTTTCTCAGCAGCACATGGATCCTTCTCAAAAATAGATCATGTATTATGTCACAGGGAAACTCTTAGACAATACAAAGGAGTAGAGATAATACCATGCATCCTATCTGATCATAATGGAATGGAACTGAAAATCAACGATAAAAGAAGGAAGGAAAAAGAATACATAACTTGGAGAATGAACAATAGGTTACTGAATGATCAATGGGTTATAGAAGACATCAAGGAGGAAATTAAAAAATTCTTAGAGATAAATGAAAACACTGACACAACATATCGGAATCTATGGGACACATTGAAAGCAGTTCTAAGAGGAAAATTCATTACTTGGAGTTCATTCCTTAAAAAAAGAAAAAACCAACAAATAAATGATCTCATACTTCATCTCAAAATCCTAGAAAAAGAAGAGCAAAACAACAGCAAAAGAAGTAGAAGGCAAGAAATAATTAAAATCAGAGCTGAAATTAATGAAATCGAAACAAAAGAAACAATTGAAAAAACTAAAAGTTGGTTCTTTGAAAAAATAAACAAAACTGACAGACCCTTAGCCATGCTAGCAAAGAGAAGAAGAGAGAGAACTCAAATTACTAGCATATGGAATGAAAAAGGCAATATCACAACAGACACCTCAGATATACAGAAGATAATCAAAAATTATTTTGAATCCTTATACTCCAATAAATTAGAAGATAGTGAAGGCATCGATAAATTTCTTAAGTCATATGATCTGCCCAGATTGAGTCAGGAGGATATAAACAACCTAAACAGACCAATATCAATTGAGGAAATAGAAGAAACCATCAAAAGACTACCAACTAAGAAAAGCCCAGGACCGGATGAGTATACAGCAGAGTTTTACAAAACCTTTAAAGAGGAAATAATACCAATACTTTTCAAGCTACTTCGGGAAATAGAAAAAGAGGGAGAACTTCCAAATTCATTCTATGAGGCCAACATCACCCTGATACCTAAACCAGACAAAGACACTTCAAAGAAAGAAAACTACAGACCAATATCTCTAATGAACCTAGATGCAAAAATCCTCAATAAAATTCTGGCGAATCGGATACAGAAACATATCAAAAAAATTGTGCATCATGATCAAGTAGGATTCATCCCTGGGATGCAAGGCTGGTTCAATATACGGAAATCAATAAATGTTATTCACCACATCAATAGACTTAAAAAGAAGAACCATATGATCATCTCGATAGATGCGGAAGAAGCATTCGACAAAGTACAGCATCCCTTTATGTTCAAAACTCTAGAAAACACTAGGGATAACAGGAACATACCTCAATATTGTAAAAGCAATCTATGCTAAGCCTCAGGTTAGCATCATTCTGAATGGAGAAAAATTGAAGGCATTCCCTCTAAAATCTGGAACAAGACAGGGATGCCCTCTCTCACCACTTCTGTTCAACATAGTTCTCGAAACACTGGCCAGAGCAATTAGACTGACGAAAGAAATTAAAGGCATCAAAATAGGAAAAGAAGAACTTAAATTATCACTATTTGCAGATGACATGATTCTATATCTAGCAGACCCAACAGGGTCTACAAAGAAACTATTAGAGCTAATAAATGAATTCAGCAAAGTGGCAGGATATAAAATCAACACGCATAAATCAAACGCATTCCTGTATATCAGCGACAAATCCTCTGAAATGGAAATGAGGACAACCACTCCATTCACAATATCTTCAAAAAAAAAAAAATACTTGGGAATCAACCTAACAAAAGAGGTGAAAGACTTATACAATGAAAACTACAGAACCCTAAAGAGAGAAACAGAAGAAGATCTTAGAAGATGGAAAAATATACCCTGTTCATGGATAGGCAGAACTAACATCATCAAAATGGCGATATTACCAAAAGTTCTCTATAGGTTTAATGCAATGCCAATCAAAATCCCAACGGCATTTCTTGTAGAAATAGAGAAAGCAATCATGAAATTCATATGGAAAAATAAACGACCCAGAATAGCAAAAACAATGCTAAGCAGGAAGTGTGAATCAGGCAGTATAGCGATACCAGACTTCAAACTATACTACAGAGCAATAGTAACAAAAACAGCATGGTACTGGTACCAAAACAGGCGGGTGGACCAATGGTACAGAATAGAGGACACAGAAACCAATCCACACAACTACAACTACCTTATATTTGATAAAGGGGCTAAAAGCATGCAATGGAGGAAGGATAGCATCTTCAACAAATGGTGCTGGGAAAACTGGAAATCCATATGCAACAAAATGAAACTGAATCCCTTTCTCTCGCCATGCACAAAAGTGAATTCAAAATGGATCAAGGAGCTTGATATCAAATCAGAGACATGCCGTCTGATAGAAGAAAAAGTTGGCTATGATCTACATACTGTGGGGTCGGGCTCCAAATTCCTCAATAGGACACCCATAGCACAAAAGTTAATAACTAGAATCAACAAATGGGACTTACTCAAAGTAAAAAGTTTTTTCTCAGCAAAAGAAACAATAAGAGAGGTAAATAGAGAGCCTACATCCTGGGAACAAATCTTTACTCCTCACACTTCAGATAGAGCCCTAATATCCAGAGTATACAAAGAACTCAAAAAATTAGACAATAAGAGAACAAACAACCCAATCAACAAATGGGCCAAGGAACTGAACAGACACTTCTCAGAGGAGGACATACAATCAATCAACAAATACATGAAAAAATGCTCACCATCTCTAGCTGTCAGAGAAATGCAAATCAAAACCACCCTAAGATACCACCTCACTCCAGTAAGATTGGCAGCCATTATGAAGTCAAACAACAACAAGTGCTGGCGAGGATGTGGGGAAAAGGGTACACTTGTACATTGCTGGTGGGACTGCAAATTGGTGCAGCTAATTTGGAAAGCAGTATGGAGATTTCTTGGAAAGCTGGGAATGGAGCCACCATTTGACCCAGCTATTCCCCTTCTCGGTCTATTCCCTAAAGACCTAAAAAGAGCATGCTACAGGGACACTGCTACATCGATGTTCATAGCAGCACAATTCACAGTAGTAAGACTGTGGAACCAACCTAGATGCCCTTCAATAGATGAATGGATAAAAAAAAAATGTGGCATTTATACACAATGGAGTATTACTCTTCATTAAAAAATGACAAAATCATAGAATTTACAGGGAAATGGATGGCATTAGAGCAGATTATGCTAAGTGAAGCTAGCCAATCCCTAAAAAACAAATGCCAAATGTCTTCTTTGATATAAGGAGAGTAACTAAGAACAGAGTAGGGTCAAAGAGCATGAGAAGAAGATTAATATTAAACAGGGATGAGAGGTGGGAGGGAAAGGGAGAGAGAAGGGAAATTGCATGGAAATGGAAGGAGACCCTCAGAGTTATACAAAAGTACATACAAGAGGAAGTGAGGGGAAAGGGAAAAATAATACAAGGGGGACAAATGAATGTCAGTAGAGGGGGCAGAGAGAGAAGAGGGGAGGGGAAGGGAGGGGAGGGGAGGAGGGGTAGTAGAGGATAGGAAAGGCAGCAGAACACAACAGACACTAGTATGGCATTATGTAAACAATGGATGTGTAACTGATGTAATTCTGTAATCTGTATATGGGGTAAAAATGGGAGCTCATAACCCACTTGAATCAAAGTGTGAAATATGATATATCAAGAACTATGTAATGTTTTGAACAGCCAACAATAAAAAATTAAAAAAAATAAAAATAAAAAAAATAAAATAAAATAATGGCATAAAATCTGAAAAAAACAAGATGTAAAAGCAAGAAGGCTATTTATTAGAATTACTGGTACATAATTTCCCTGGAATGCTAATGATCTAAAGTAATCTAAGGAAATGTTTATTTTGGTCTACTTGCAACTTAATATTACTCTAAGTATGTTGATTTGAAATGTTGAAACTGAGTCAATAAAAGAAACATCTGTGATGAAAACCATAACTGTTACCATGAACCTAATAATAACCCTATCTCAAAAACTGACCCTAACCCTCAATCTAACACTTACACTAGAACTAGCCATAAACCTCACCCTAAAACTAACCCTAACCATAAACCAAGACCTGACATTAGCCCTAGCCATAATCCTAGCCCTAACCCTAACACAAAACCTAGCCCTAATCCTAGCACTTAATCTATCCTAATCCTGACCCTAGCCCTAAAACTAGGCATAGCCCTAACATTAATCCTATCACTTATCCTAGTACTAATATTGACCTAAACCTAACCCTAGCCCTAAGACTAACTCTAACTATCACTGTGGTCCTATCCCTAGTTTTAAACCTATCCCTTAAAATAACCCAAACCCTAGCCCTAAAACTAGCCCCAAACCTAGCCCAAACTTTTGCCCTAGCCCTAAACCTAGATCTAATCCTAACTCTAAATCTAACCCTAACTCTAAGCCTAAACCTCACCCTAACACTAACCCTATGCCTAATGCTAATTGGAAAACTAGCCCTAACCCTAGCCCTAGCACTCAAATAAAACTGAATCATAGGCAGAACCCTAAACCTTACACTAAATCAAATCCTAACCCTATACCTAGCCCTAACACTAGCACTAATGTGAGTCCTAATCCTAACTCTAGAACTTACGCTGACCCTGACTCTAACCCACTAATATTAACCCCACTTTAAACATCATCCTAGCCCTAAATATCACCCTAACCCTAAACCTAACCCTAAAAATAGCGCTAATTGGAACTCTATTTCCTAAATTAGACATGGCCCTGCGCTAACAGAAACCCTAGCCCTAATCTGAGATCTAAATATAGTGTGAAACATAACCTTAACCTTAAGCTAGCCCTATCCCTAACCCTAATACTATCCCTAATCCTAGCTCCATCCCTGTCTTTTACCTTAAGACAAACCCTCACCCTAACGCTACCCTAGTCCTAACCCTAATCATTAGCCTACCCAAAACCATAACTCTATTACTAATCCTAACCCTAGCCCTCATTTTATCTCTAAACCTAATCCAAACTCTAACCTTAACCCTGACCCTTATTCTGACCCTAACTCTAACTCTAGGTTTAATCCTGAACCTAACCCTTAACTGAACCCTAACATTAGCCCTATGGGGAACCCTATACCTAAAAGTAATGCTAACAATGGACCTAGAAAAAAGCCTAATCCTAAATTAGTCATAACTCTAGCAATAGCCGTAAACGAAAACGTAGCTCTAGGCCTAACAATTACCCTTAAACTAACTCAAACACAAACCCTAACCCTACACATAGAACCTACTACTAATTCTGGTCCTAACCTTAAACCTAAGCCTAACCTGAACAATGACTTTTACCCTAACACAAAACTAGCTCTAAACTTTATGCTAACCTAAAATGTAGCCATATCCCTAACACTAGACCTAGCCATAACCCTAACCCTACCTCTTTCACTACCCACAGCACTAATGCTACACCTAAACCTCATACAAAACCTAGCCCTAATACTATACCTAACCCTAGCTCTAAGCATAAACCTAATCCTAAACCTAGACCTAAACCTAACCCTAACCCTCGCCCTAGCCCTAACCCTAGATCAAACACTAACCCTTACCATAAACATAACCCTAGCCCTAACCCTAACCCTAATGCCTATCCTAGCCCTAATTCTAACAATAACCAAAGCCAAACCCTAGTTCTAAATATATCCATTACCCTAAACATAAACCAAACCCTAATCCTAATCCTAGCACTAAACTTAACCCTAATCCTAAACCTAGACCTGACACTAACCCTAACACTCACACTGGCCCTAACCATAGGTCAAACCCTAATACTTACCCTAAACCTCACATTAACACTAACCCTAGGCCTAACACTAACCCTAACCTTAAACCTAGACCTAATCCTAACCATAATCCTAGCCCTAAACCTATCCATTACCCTAAACTTAAGCCTAACCCAAATCCTAACCCTAGGCCTAAGCTGAAACCCATTACTAACACTAACCCTATCCTTTACCTAAACATAACCTAAACATTAAACTTAACCCTATCAATTACTCTAACCCTAACCCTAACCCTTATGCTAATTCGAGCCCTAAAACTAAACCATAACCCAAACCAAACTCTGAACAAGACACTGGCTCTTATAATACACCTAGCTCTAAACCTGATCTTACCCTAAACCTAAACCTTACACTAGCCCTAAATATAAAACTAACCATAACACTATCCCTAACTAAACCATAGACCTGACTTTAGCACTCTACCTAATTCTTGCCCTAAACCTAACACAAAACCTAGCCCTCATCCTAGCCCTAAATCTAGCTCCATAATCCTAGCCTTAATCCTATTCCGAACCCTAACCCTAGTCCAATCCCTAATTTTAACCCTTGCCCTAGTTCTGAACCTAGGTATAACCACATCACTTCCCCTAACCCTAAACCAAACCTAACATTATCACTAACCCTAACCCTAGCCCTAACACTAGGCCAAACCATAACAGAAACCTTAGCACTAATCCTAGCCCTAAATTATCACTAAATGTAACACTTACTCTAACCCTAGCCCTAAGACTTACTCTAACTCTTGAGATAGACCTATTTCTAGTACTAACCTTATCGGTTACCGTAATCTTAGTACTAGCCCTAACCTTAGCCATAACCCTAGCCCTAACCCTAGATCTAATGATAATTCTAAATCTTACCCTTACCCTAAGCCTAAACCTCACCCTACGACAAGCCCTAACACTATCACTAATCAAAAACTAGCCCTAACCCAAGTCCTACACCTAAAACAAAACTGAGCCATAGCCCTAATGCTAATCCTAACCTAACTGTAACCATATACCTGATATTAGCCCTAGCCCTAATTCTTGTTCTAACCCTAACACAAAACCTAACCCTACACCTACCCTTAACCCTAACTCTAATTCGAATGTGATCCTTAACCCTAAAACTGACACTGACCCTGACTCTGACCCTGACTCTGACCCTATCACATACCCTAACTCAAATCATCATTCTAAAACTAAACCTAATCCTAACACTAGACCAAGCTGTAACCCTAAACCTAAATCTAGCTCTAATCATAACAGTAGCTCTCAAATTAGCAATAGCCCTACCTTAGCCCTAATCTAATAAAAAACGTAGCCCTAATATGAGCCCTAAACCTAGCTTTAACCCTAACCCTAAACCTATACCTAATCCTAACCCTCGCCGTAATCGTAACCATAACCCTATCCCTAACCCTAGCTCTAATACTCTTTATTACCTTAACCATAACCCTAACCCTGATGCTAACCCTAAGATAACATTAACCCTATTGATAACTCTAACACTATCTATTACCTAAACCTACCCTGAACCCTAACCTAACCATATCCATATTCTTAACGCTAACACCATACACTTACCCTGATCCTAAAACCTTTTCCTGACCCTAATAATACCTCTATCTAAAACTGAACCTAACTCTTAACCTAACCCTTACACAATACCTAACCATAAATTTAACCCTAAAACTATCCCTAACCATAACACTAGACCTGACCTTAGCCCTAGTCCTAACACTAGCCCTAACCCTAACAAGAAATGTGGCCCTAATCCTGGCCATTAATTTAGACTTAATCCTACCCAACATCATACCATACTCAAACCCTCATCTTAACCCTAGCCTTAAACCAAGGACTAGCCCTAATTCTAACCCTAGCTCTAATCCTATCCCTAATTTAGCCCTAATCCTAAACCTAACCATATCCCTAGCACTAAGACTAACTCTAACTCTCACCCTAGCCCTATCCATAGTTCTAAACTTGTCTTTTTCTATAAGCCAAAGCCTAGCCCTAACTGTACCCCAAACCTAGCCCTAAATTTAGGCCTTGCCATAAACCTAAATATAACCCTAACTCTAAGGATAACCCTAAACCTAAACCTAAATATCACCCTAACACTAGCCCTCTGCCTAATGCTAATTTGAAAACTTGCCCTACACCTAGCCATAGCCCTCAAACAAAACTGAGCTATAGCCCTAATCCTAACCCTTAACCTAAACCAAATCCAAATATTTCACCTAGCCCTAAACCTAACCCTACAACTAATATTGACCCTGACTCTGAACCTAAAACTAACTCTAGCTCTAAATATCATCCTAAAACTAAACCTAACCCAAATACTAGACCTAGCCCTAACTCTAAGCAGAAAACTACCCCTAATTGTAAACCAGTTCTTACATTAGCCATAGCCCTAACCCTAACACAAAACCTATCCCTAATCTGAGTCCTAACTCTAGCTTTAACCCTAGCCCTAATCCTAACCCTAACCCTAGCTCTAACCCTATCTCTAGCTCTAACCCTAAGCCAAACCCTAACCCTAATGCTACTCTAGTTCTAAACCTAATTCTTAGCCTACCCCAAACCCTAAATCTATTACTATTCCTAACCATAGACCTCATTCTATAACTAAACCTGCTGGGGTCCTGCCCTAGCAGGGTCCAGGGAGTCCTGAAGGATGAGTGGCGTCGTCAAAAAGATGAGAAAGGAGTCGTTACGTTGGAGCAATCTCCAGAAAGAGAGCTAATGCAGCTTTCTCTGGGTCATCTTTTATTAAAATTTTTCTCATCACTATAGATTCAGAATATGTCATTGATTATATAATTTAAAACTTGCCAAGACATGGCATTTCCTTAACCATGATTGGGGGTACAAAAATGTAACATTAATTTACATTTTTCCAGGATATGATCTTCAGTTATTTAATTATTAAAAGTACAGAATCATTAATAAAATACGTCACTAATTTACATTTTTCAGATTTTCCCAAAATTTACTATTTTCCCCAATATATGCTATTTTCTTATTAACTAATGCCAAACTACATAACCAGACTCTAAGTCTCCTAACCAATCATTAACCTAAAGTACACTTGTACTTTATTTCTAATCTAAAATTCCCATCTAAAAAAGTCCCCTTAAATCTTATATTTAAAACATCCTAAAGTTTATAAATCATTCTTAAAATATATCAGAAACCTATATGACTAAAAACTTAGGAATTTCTAAACTTAAGAATCTAAATAAAATAATATTTCTAACATTATTCTAAAATTGTGTCTTATAAAGCTATTTTAATTAATTCCTAAATTTATACAAATAAAACTGGTTGAGCTGGTTTCTCAAAGAGTTTCTTTGTTTCTCAGTCAAGGTGCACTAGTTCTCATATCTTTATAAACTTTCTCAATAGAAAGTAAGTTCTAAACATCAATCGACTTTCCACCAATATTAACTATGCTCATCATATATCCCTATGTAAAGTAAAAAAGGGCTTATAAAAAGAGAATATATATTTATAAGTTTTAACTTTCCTAAGTGTATAATATAACTTTCCTTAATAAAAATGAGACTGCATGTGGTGAACTTTGTAAAATAAGCATAATGATTAGATTTTCTAAGAGGCCGGAAATATGGGCTTGGGTTCTAGTTGATATAATCAATGTGGTGCCTAAAATTCTCATGACCTTTGAAAGGATGATTGTTGTCCATTATCAGGTTTGTCCACAATGTACTGAGATAGAAGAACAGCCTTCTACTTTGTCCTTGATATGCTGAGGGGTAGTAGAACAACCTCCAAGGCATGAACTACCTATTATGTTCTACACATCTAAAATTTAATTTGTTTGGCACTTAACATACTCATGCCTCCTGTCAGAAACATAAGCATGAAAATGAAAAGTCCCAATTACATAAAAAAGGGTCTCATGTTTTCAGTTTCCCACCAACCAGCGTGGCTTTGCCAGCATTCATCCTCACTGTTACCCTGTCAAGACAGTGGGAGAGCAGATTTGCCAACAATTTTTCTCACTGTGACCCTGTCAAGACAGTGAGTGGGGGATCGCCTTCACCATAAACCTAACCCAAACACTAAGCCTAACCATGACCCTTATTCTGATCCTAACACTAACTCTAGAATTAAGCTTGATCCTAACTCTAAACCAATCCCAAACACTAGCCCTATTGGTGAACCTATACCTAAACCAAACTGTAACACTAGCACTAGACCTAAACATAATCCTACATATAGCCATAACTGTAGCCCTAGCCCTAAACAGAAACCTAGCAAAGCCCTAACAATAACCATTAACCTAACACAAAGACAAACCCTACCCTTATACATAACCCTAGTTCTCATTCTGGCCCTAACACTAAATCAAATACTCACCTGAACACTGACCCTTACCCTAAATGAACCCTAGCTCTAAACCTTAACCTAACACCAAAATTAACCCTAACACAGGATTTATCCATAACTCTAACCCCCAAACGAGCCATAACCATAACCCTAGCTCTGACATTACCCATAGCCCTAATGCTAGCCATAAACCTCACATAAAACATAGCCCTAAACCTATGCCTAAGTGTAACCCTAATATTAATCTAGCCAAAATCCTACCCTAACACTTGTCATAGCCCTTACCCTAGCTCAAATTCTAACCCTTACCCTAAGCATAACCCTAGCCCTAAACCTAACCCTAATCCTAGCTGGAATCCTAACTGTAACCATAACACAAATCTTAGATCTAACTTTATCTATTACTTTTAACATAACCCTGACCCTAATGTTAACCCTAGCCCTAACATTAACCCTAACCCTAACCAAAGCTGTTACTCTAACCCTAACCCTAGCTCAAACATTAACACTTAACTAAACATAACCCTAACACTACCCTAAGCCGAACCCTAATCCTAGCCCTAATCCTAACCTTATGCAAGCCCTAACACTAGCACTAAACCTATCCATTACTCTAAACATAAGCTTAACCCAAATGTTGACACTAGGCCTAACCCTAACCCTATCCTTAATATTAATCCTATACATTACTCTAAACCTAAAGTGAACCCTAAAACTAATCCTATCCATTACTCTAACCTGAAAACTAACCCTAATGCTAATTCGAGCCCTAGCCAAAAACCTTAATCCAAACCAAACCTAACACGGACTCTCAACCTAATGATACTCCAAGCACTAATCCTGACCCCTACCCTAAACTTAACCCTAACATTAGATCTAGCCATAAACCAAACCCTAAAATTATTCATAATTGTAAACCTAGACCTGATATTAGCCCTAGCTCTAATCTTAGCCCTAACCATAACATTAACACTAGCCCTCATCCTAGCCCTAACCCTAACCTTAATCTTAACCAGAAAACTCACCCTAGCCCTATCCCTAATTTTAACCATTGCCCTAGCCCTCCACCTAGCTATATAACTTCATCCTTGTTTGTAAAACTAACCCTAACAGTAGCCATAACTGTAGGCCTAAACCTAACTCTAATCCTAGCACCAATCCTAGCCCTCTTTAACCCTAACCTTAACCCTACCCCTAACCCTAGCCCTAAGACTGACTCTAACTCTCAACCTAGCCTTATTTCTATTTCTAACCCTATCCATTACTGTAACCGTCACACTAGCCCTAAACTTAGCCCTAACCCTAGATCTAACCATAATGCTAAATCTAACCCTAAACTTAAGACTAAACCTCACCCTATCACCAGCCCTAACACGATTGCTAATCCTAAAACGAGCTGTAACCCTAGCCCTAGCCTTAAAACAAAACCAAGCCATTGCTCTAACCCTAAACTTTACCAATACCAAACCCTACCACAATAACTAGCCATAACCCTAGCTCTAATTCAAGTCCTAGGCCTAAAATTAACCCTGACCCAACTCTTATCCCAACACTAACCCTAGCTCTATATATCACCCTAATCCTAACTAATACTAACAAAAGACTGAGCCCAAACCATAAACCTAAAAAAAAAAAAAACCCTAATCGTAACCCTAGTTCTTACATTGGAAATAGCCCTAACCCTAACACAAAAATAACCCTAATCTGGGACCTAACAAGACTTAACACTAACCCTAACCCTAACACTAGCCCTGAACCTTACCATAAACGTAGCCCTAAACCTAGCTCTAACCCTATCCCTTACACTAAGCCAAACCCTATCCATTATGCTAAACCTAGTCCTAATCCTAATCCTTAGCCTAAACCAAACACTAACCCTTTACTAGTCCTAACCCTAGTCCTCATTCTACCTCTAACTCTAACCAAAAATCTTACTCTAAACTTCACCTTATTCTGACCTAAGACTAATTATAGGTCTAAACCTTACCCTAACTCTAAACCGAAACCTGAAAATAGCCCTACCGGTAACCTTATACCTAAACCTAAACATAACACTAGTCCTAGATCTAAACCTAATCCTAAACCTAGCAATAACTCTAGCCCTAGACATAAACAAAAACTTTGTCTTAGCCCTAACAATAACCATTAACCTAAAACAAACACTAACCCTACTCCTATCCCTAGTCCTAATTCTAGCTTTCACCCCAACCCTAACACTTACTTGAATACTGACCCTGACACAAACACTAAACTTAGCTCTAATCTTGACCCTAAAACAAAATCTAAATTCAACACTAGACCTAGTCATAGCCCTAAACCTACAACTAGCCATAATTAGAACCCTAGATATTACATTACCCATAGCATTAACACTAGACCTAAACCTAACACAAAACCTAGCCTTAATCCGAGGCCTAACCCTACCCTAATCATAACTCTCACCCTAACCCTAGCCCTAACCCTAACCCTAACCCTCACCTTAGCCCTAAACCTAGCTATAATGCCATCATTTTTCACTAAAGATAACCATAACCCTAGTCCTAATGCTAGGCCTAAGCTTAACACTAACCCTAGCTCTAATCCTAGCCCTAATGTAGCCCTATCCCCAAAATTAAAAATAACTCTAGCTCTAAGACTAACTCTAACTCTCGTACTAGCCCTATCAATATTTCTAAACCTATCCATTATCATAATCCTAATGCTAGCCCTAAACTTTGCCCTATCTTTAGACGTAGCCAAACCCTAGATCTAATCCTAACTCCAAATCTAACCTAAAACCTAAGCATAGCCTAAACTAACACTAGTCCTAACCCTAATGCTAATCATATAACTAGTGCTAACCCTAAATCCAAGACTAAAACCAAACTGAGCAATACCCCTAACCCTAAACCTTAATTTAAACCAAAACCTAACACTAGAACTAGACCTAACCCTAGCCCTAAGTCGAGTTCTAACCCTAACTTTAAAACTTACCCTGACTCATATCCTAACACTCACCCAACCCTAAACATCATGCTAAATTTAAACAAAATACTGAGTAACACTAGCCCTAATTCAAGTCATAACCCTAACCATAAAACTAACCGTGACCTTGACTCATATCCTAATAATCACCCTAGCTCTAAACACCACACTCAATTAAAACGAACCCTAACAGTAACCCTAGCCCTTATTTGTGTCCTAACCTTAACCCTAAAACAAACTGTGATCCTTACTCATATCCTAACAATAACCCTAGCTCTAAATATTAACCTAACCTTAAACCTAACACTTACACTACACCTACACCTAACCATAACCCTAAATCTAATCATAATTGTAACACAAGTTCTTATCTTAGCCATTGACTTAACCGTAACACAAAAACTAGCCCTAATCTGAGTCCAAAACCTAGACCCTAATCCTAAACTTAGCCTAACCCTAGCTCTAAGGCTATCATTTACCCTAAGCCAAAAACTAAACCTAATGGTAACCCTAGACCTATCCCTAATCTTTAGGCTAAACAAAACCTTAACCCTATTAATAGTCCTAAACCTAGTCCTCACTCTAGCTCTAACCCTATCCAAAAAATAATACTAACCCTGATCCTTATTCTGACCCTAACACTAACCCTAGGTCTAAACCTGACCCTAATCCTAGACCAAACCCTAACATTATCACATTACCTAAACCTAATCCTAAATATAGAGTTAACTCTATCCCTAGAACTAAACAGTAACCTGACCTTAGACCCAAGACTAACCCTGCACCTAATCCAAACACTAACCCTACCCCTAGACCTAAACCTAGTCCTAATTCTGGCTTGAATCCTATCTCTAACTCTAACCTGAACACCGACCTTGTCTTTATAATAAACCTATCTCTAAATCTGACACTACCCAGTAATCTAAACCTAACACTATACTTAGCCATAACCCTAACCCTAAACTAGCCCTAAATATAACTCTACCTCTTACATTACCCATAGCCCTAACCCTAGGCCTAAACCTAACACAAAACCTAGAGCTACTCCTAGGCCTAAACCAAGACTTAAGCAGAACCCTAACACTAACCTTAGCCCTAACACTAACCAAATCCTCACCATAGTTTTAATCCTAGCTCAAACCTAACACTTACCCTAAACATAAACCTGCATATATCCCTAAAAATAACCCTACCCCTAGTCCTAATACTAACCATAGCCCTCGCCCTAAACATAGATCTAAACATACCCATTACCCTAAACCTAACCCTATACCTATTGATAACCCTAGGCCTAACCTTAACACTATAACTAACCAAAAAACTAACCCTAGACCTAACCCTCAACCTCACACTCACCATAGGCTTAACCCTAGACCAAACCCTAACCCTTATCATAAACCTAAACATAGCCATTGCTCTAACCTTAAGCCTAAACTTCTATCTAACCCTAACCATACCCCTAAACCTACATCTAAACCTTTCAATTACCCTAAACTTAACCCTACCCCTAATGATGACCTAGCCCTAATCCTAACCCTAACCTTACCGTACTGTAATCTTATCCCTAGACCTAACCCTAAATGTAACCCTAACCCTAGGCATTACCCTAGCTCAAAACCTAACCCTTATGCTAAATATAAACAAAACCCCAAACCTAGTTCTAACCCTAAATCTAACCGTCACTCAAGACCTACTCCTAATCATAAACCTAGCACTAAACTTAGCCCTAAACTATCCATTCTACTAACCCTAACCCTTACCTTAATGCGAACCCTAGACCTAACCCTAACCCTAACAATTAGCTAAACCTAACCTGAATCATAAATAAAATCCTACAATTACCCTAACCCACACACAGATACTAACTCGAGCCCTAATTCTAAACCCTAACTTTAACCAAACTCTAACGCTCACCCTGATCCTAATAAATCTCCTAGCTCTAAAGCTGACCCTTAACCTAAACCTAACACTTACACTAGACCTAGCCATAACCCTGATCCTAAAATTATCCCCAACCATAAGCCTAGACCTGACATTAGCTCTACCCCTAATCCAAGTTCTAAACTTAACAAAAATCATAGCCCTTATTGTAGCACTAAACATACCCTTACTCCTAACTCTAAACCTAACACTAGCCCAAACCATAACACTAACCCTAGCCCTAATCTTAGCCTTAATTTAGCCCTATTATTAATGCTAGCCCTAACCCTAGACATAAGACTAACTCTTACTCTCACACTTGCCCCAATTCTAGTTCTAAAAAATCCCTTACAGAACCCTAATCCTAGCCCTAACCTTAGCCCTATCCTTAGCCCTAGCCCTAACCTAGATCTAATTTAACTCTAAATCTAACCCTAACCCTAAGCTTAACCAAAATCCTAACCCTAACTCTAAATCTAAATGTAAACCTAAGGCTAAACCAAAACTTAACACTAGCCTTAAACCTAATGCTAATCCTATAACAAGCCCTAACCCTAGCCCTACCCATAAAAAACAAACAAACAAAAAAGAAACTGAACCATAGCCCTAACCCTAACCCTTAACCTAAAGCAAACCCTTATCCTAAATTTAGCCCTTCTGTGAGATTTAATCCGAACCCTAAAACTGACCCTGACCCTGACTCTGATCATAACTCTAACCATAACCCTAAACCTAAATATAAACCTAACACTAGACATAGCCCAAATCCTAACCCTAAATTTAGCCCTAAACATAACCCTGGTACTTACATTATCCACAAACCTAACCCTAGCACTAACTTAACACTAAACCAAGACCTAATCTGAGCCATAACCCCAGTATTAACAATAATCCTAACCCTAACCCTAGCCCTAATCATAAACATAACCATAGCCCTAACCCTAGCTCTAACCCTATCCATTGTCATAACCATAACCCTAGCCCTAATGCTAACGCTACTCCTAAAACTAACCCTATCTCTAATCCTAACATATCTATTACCCTAAACCAAACCTAGACACTAAACCTTACCCTATAATTAACCTAACACTAACCCTAATGCTAATTTCAGCCACAATTTTAAACCTTAACCAATCCCAAACCCTAACCAAGACCCTGACTCTAAAATTATTCTTAGTTCTAAATCTGAACCTAACCCTAAAACTAACCCTTACACTATATGTAGCCATAAACCTAACACTAAGATTATCCTTAACCATAAACCAAGATCTGATATTAGCCCTAGCCCTAATCCTAGTCTTAACCCTAAAATAAACCCTAGCATTCATCCTTGCCCTAAATCCAGCCCTAATCATAACCCTAACCTTAACCATAAACCTAAACCTAATTCTAACCCTTACGCTACCACTAAACCTAGCTATAACACCATCCCTTAACCTAAACTTAATCCTAACCCTAGCCATAATGCTAGACCGAAGCTGAACACAAACCGTAGCACCTAATCCTAGCCCTAATTTAACCATATCCCTAATTCTAATGTTAATCATAGCCCTAAGACTAACACTATCTCTCACACTAGCTCTATCCCTAGTTCTAACACTACCCCTTACCTTAACCCTAACCCTAGCCCTAAACATAGCAATAACTCTAGCCATAAATCTTGCCTAATCCTTATTCCTAGTCCTAACCCTAGATCTAACTTTAAGTCTAACTCTAACACTAACCCTAAGCCTAATATTAACACTAGACCTAATCCTAACACTAATCATAATACTAGCCCTAACCCTAATGCTAGCAGTAAAATAAAACCAAGCAATAGCCCTAAAACTAAATTTTAACTTAAACTAAATCCTAGCACTACACCTAGACCTAACTTTAGCCCTAATTTGAGTCCTAACTTTAACTTTAATACTAACACTGACTCTGACTCATATCCTAACACTCACCCTAGCTCTAAACACACCCTAACCTTAAACCAAACCCTTACAGTAACCCTAGCCATATTTCGAGTCCTAACCCTAACCCTAAAACTAACACTGACCCTGACTATTATCCTAACACTAAGACTAGCTCTAAATATCACCCTAACTTTAAAACGAATTCTAACATTATAGGTTTAACACCTAACAAAAATCCAAAATCATTACCCTAAATGTAACCCTAGTTCTTACATTAGCCATTGCTCTAGACCTAGCCATAACCCTAACACAAAACTAGAAGTAATCCAAGCCCTAAACCTAGTTTTAACCCTAACCCTTGCCCTAACCCTAGCCCTAACCATAGCTCTAACCTTATTCCTTAACCTAAGCCAAAACCTAAACCTAAAGCTAACCCTAATCCTCAACCTAACCCTAACACTTACCCTGCTAGTCCTAACCCTATCCCTCATTCTAGCTCTAACCATAACCCAAACCCTAATCCTAACCCTGACCCTTATTGTGACCCTAACACTAATCGTAGGTATAAACCTGAACCTAACCCTAAACCAAACCCTTCCAGTAACCTTATACCTAAACCTAACCCTGACACTAGCCCTAGACCTAAACCTAATCCTAAATCTAGCCATAACTCGAACCCTAGACCTAAAGAAAAACGTAGACCTAGCCCTAACAATAAACCTTAGCCTAACCAAACACTAACCCTTCCCCTAGACCTAACCCTAGTCTTAGTTCTGTCTTTAACCCTAACCATAACCATAACCTGAACACTGACCCTGACACTAACACTAACACTAGCTCTAAATATCACCCTAACTCTAAACGTAACCCTAAAACTGTACCTAGTGCTAACATTAACCCTAAAACTAGCCTGAGTCATAACAAGTTCTTACATTAGCTGTAGCCCTAACGTATCACAAAACCTAGCCCTAATCCATCAGTACACTAGCTTTAACCCTAAAACTAATCCTAATCCTAACCATAGCCCTAACCCTAACACTAAGCCTAACCCTAGACTTAATCCTTAGCATAACCTTAGCACTAACCGTAGCTCTAACTTATCCCTTACTATAATTATAACCCTAATACTTAAGATATTTCAATGCCAAACCCTAATCCTATTCCTAATCCTAAACCTATCCATTACCCTACACTTAACCTGAACCCTAAACCTAAATTTTCTTTATCCTATACTTAACAATAATGCTAATTCAAGCCCTAACCCTAAACCTTTTTAAAAATATTTTGTTTAATGGGAGAGAGAGAGAGAGAGAGAGAGAGAGAGAGAGAGAGAGAGAGAGAGAGAGAATTTTTTAATATTTATTTTTTAGTTTTCGGCAGACAAAAAATCTTTGTTTGTATGTGGTGCTGAGGATTGAACACGGGCTGCACGCATGCCAGGCAAGCGCGCTAATGCTTGAGCCACATCCCCAGCCCCACTAACCCTAAAACTTAACCTAACAAAAACCCTAAATATGACCCTAACCCTAATATTACTCCTAGCTCTAAACCTGACCTAACCATAAACCTAATTCTTACAATAGACCTAGCTATAAACCAAACCCTAAAACTATCCCTAACTGGAACCCTAGACAAGACGTTTGCCCTAGTCCTAATCCTAACACAAACCTTAGCCCACATCATAGCCATAAACTTCACCTTAATCATAAACCTAACCTAACCTAACCCTAATTCTAACTCTCACCCTAGCCCTAAAACTTGCTATAATCCCAACCCTTACCCTAAGCCTAACCCTAATCCTAAAAGTAACAGTAACCCTAGCCCTAACCCTAGACCTAAACCTAATACTAACCCTAGCCTAAATCCAGGCCTAATTTAGCCCTATCGATAATCCTAACCCTTGCCCTAAAACTAACTGTAACTCTCATCCTAGCCCTATACAGAGTTTTAACCCAATCCCTTACCATCACCCTAAACCTTGACCTAACCTTAACCCTATCCTTAGCCCTAGCTCAAACCCTAGATCTAAACCTAACTCTAAAATCTAACCCTAAACCTAAGCCTAACCTGCACTAACACTAGCTCTAACCCTAACACTAATCCTAAAACTAGCCCTAAACCTACCCCTAGCCTAAAACAAAACCGAGTCATAGCCTTAACCCTAACCCTTAACCTAAACCAAACCCTAACCTTACACCTAGCCCTAAACATATCTCTAATTTTAGTCCTAAGTCTGACCTGGAATATAATCTTGACACTGACTCTGCCCTTAACACTAACTCTAGCGCTATATATCATCATAACCATAAACCTAACCCTACACTAGACCTAGCCCTAGCCCTAACCCTATAACTCGTGCTAATCATAACTCTACTTTGTACATTACTCGTAGCCTTAACCCTAGCATAACCTAACACAAAACCTAGCTTTAATCTGAGTTCTAAACCTAGCTTTAACCCTAAATTAAACCTAACCCTAACCCAAACAAAAGCCCTAATCCTATACATAATCTTAGCCCTATTCTTAGGTCTAACCCTATCCACTATCCTACGATAACCCTAACCCTTATGCTAAATATTAGGCCTAACCTTAACCCCATCCTTTACACTAAACCACTTCTAAACCCGAAACACAACCCTGTGATTACCCTAACCCTAAACCTAATGCTAATTGAAGCCCTAAATCGAACCTCTAACCTAAACCAAACCCTAAGCTTGAACCTGACCCTAGTAATAACCCTAGATCTAACCTGACCCCTACTCTAAACCTGACCATTACACTGGACAAAGCCATAAACCTAACACTAAATCTATCCCTAACTGTAACCCTAGACCTGGCATTAGCCCTAGCCCTAATACAAACCCTAACCCTAAAACAAATCCAAGCCCTCATTCTAGCCCTAAGCCTAGTCTTAATCATAACCCTAACCCTAACCCTAGCCCTAAATGTAATACTAACCCTCACCCTAGCCTTCAACCTAGCTATAACCCATTCCATTACCCTACATGCAATCCTAACTCTAACCCTAACCTGAGTCTAAACCTAACACTAACCTAGTCCTAATTTAGCCCTATCCATAACCATAATCCTAGCCCTAGCCCTAAGATTAACTCTAACTATCTCACTAGTTCTAAGCCTATCCCTTACCATAACCCTAACCCTAGACCTAACCCTAGTCCTAATCCTTGCCCTATCCTTAGTCCTAGACCTAACCATAGATCAAATCCTAACTCTAAATCTAATCCTAACCGAAAGCCTAGGCTTAACCATTATAAATACATTTATTTTTAGACTCTATGTTTACAGATGTTGTCTTCAATTATTATTTAGATTATAGTCAATAATTTCAAGAAAGGCATACCATTTCTGGGTGTAGTACAAAGAACTGATGGTCAGTGGTTTGATGCTATGTTAAGGGGGAAAGGAGTGAGGGTATGAGATTAATCTATCTTAGAAAATTGGAGGAGAACAGAAACGAATAGACAGGGAAAACTTATGGAAGAATGTATAAATTCAAATTCCTTATCTGTATTCATAAAATTACTCTATGTATAAATGGTAAAATTTAGGAGATTTAAAGTGGGATAGAGGGAGGAAGAAAAAAGAAGAAAAATATAACAAGGAATGATAGAAAGAGAGGGAGAATGAAAATAAGAGAAAACAAAGTGGGAGTGAGGTAGGCCTATGCAATTCTTCCATATTATACTATTCTTGTGATTCAGTTCTTAAAGTCCAATTTCATGCAAAGTTCTTGTTTTCATGGATGTTGATATGGTGAGGACCAGAAGTGGAAGAGTAGGGGAGAATGGATGAGAAGAGTGAGAATAGAAAAGTCTATCAGAACTCTGTTTTCTTGAAGTAGGTTGAGTTGTCTTTTCCTAGCTTAAGTCTCTATGCTAAGGGTGGTGGAGGTAGCCAGTTTGAGAGGGCTTGAGCTTCTACATGGAGCCTCCCTACTCTTAGTCTCTGAGTTGGAAATCAGGTACCTGTACAGTTGCTGTTACTCATTGATAGCTATGCCACCCCCCCAAAGGTTGTTAGAAAAATCTTGAGTTATCACAGCTGGAGGTAGGGGAGTTGGAAACCGGGTACCTGAGCAGCTGCAAAACTGAGCTGGTAGCCATGGCAACAAATAGATGGTGAGAAAGGTTTTCCGAGATGGAGTCCAACTGTTACCTGTGTAGGGTGTTTGGTGAGGGGGGTGGTTCTGGGGTGTCCTGTGGCCGTGTACAGAGCTTGGACTGGTGACTCGCAAGCAAACCTCTGTGTTCTGTGCTTCATACTCTCTGTGCCAAGAGCACCTGCACAGCCAATACTTCCCTCTGAGCCAAGAGCGAATCCACGGCCAAGACTTCTGTCTGCGCCAAGATCTGAGAGCACATGCACAGCAGAGACTTCTGTCTGTGCTGAGATCTCATGTGCAGCCAAGACTTCCCACTGAGCCAAGAGCAACCACACAGCTGAGACTTCCATCTGCACAGAGAGATCCAGGGTGGCCCTAGTTTTTTTTTTTTTTTCAAATTTCTAAGATATTGGGCAGGATTCATCATTTACTTAGCCTTACTATGCTACAAAGGTTTGGGTCTTCTTGCTTCAATGGTTTGCTGTCAAGAACAGTTTGAATTGTAAGATTTCCCTTTATCATGGCTTATTGATGTGAATGAAAAATGAGCTGAAAATCAAACAGGGTTTGTAAGAGGTTCTTGAAACTTCACACAATCAGTTCTCAGTGGGCACTCTCTGGTTTCTTTCTTTTGAAGGTAGGCCAAAACTGAAGCATGCAAAAGCAACTGTATCTGAGAGCCCTTAAGTAGAAAACAGAGAAATATGTATGTATTGAAATAAGTCTCCCAATGATTTGATCAGATTTCTATGATAATGTGCAGTATTCATATTTAACTGGCCCCACTGTGCTCCCTAAGCTTGGGACATGTAGAATAAATGGTTTTCTATACAGGTAAGTGTTAGTGTAACGGTTAGGTTAGGTTTGGAGCTAGTGTTAGAGCTATTTTTGTTCAAATTTCTTTGATACTGGGCTGGATTCATCTTTTCCCTAGCCTTACTATGCTCCCCAGGTTTGGGATTTCTGGATTCAGTGGTTCGCTATCAGGAACAGTTTGTATTTTAAGGTTTCACTTCATTTTGACCTAAATGGGTAAATGGAAATAGAGCTTGAAATCAAACAGAGTTGGTTTGAAAGTTTGCTTGAAACTTCACACACTCAATCAGTTCTCAGTGTGCATTTTCTGATTTGTTTCTTGTGAAAGTAGCCCTTTGCTGAAATAGAAAAAAATAGCTTAATCTGTGAGAGCTTTAGGAGCAAGCTTTAATATTTTTTGGTCAAAATACTTTGATACTGTACAGGATTCATCCTTTACCTAGCTTTAGTAGGATCCCCAATTTGGGGCCTTTAAGTTCAATGGTTCACTGTCAGGAACAGTTTGAATTTTTAGATATCACTTTATTATGGCCTATAGGTGTGAATGACAATGAATCTGGAAATCAAACAGGGTTTCTACTAGCTGCTTTATACATCACACATTCAATTAGTTCCCTGCAAGCACTCTTTTCTTTCTTTCTATTGAATATAGGCCAAAGGAGAAGCATACAAAACAACTTGATCAGAGAGTACTTTAGGAGACAAGAGGAAAATAAGCATGTAATGACCTACCTCCCACAATTATTTATTAATTATTTAATACTGTGCATGATTCATCTCTCAGGTTGCCCCACTAGGCTTCACGACTTTGAGACTTCTATGATCAAAGGTTATCTATATAAGTTAGGGTTAAAGTTATAGTTAGGGTTATGGCTAGGTTTAGACCTCGTATTAGGTTTAGAGATAGTTTTGTTCAAATTTATTTGATACTGGGCAGGATTCACCTTTTACCTAACCATACTATATTCCCCAGGTTTGGGCATTCTCAGTTCAATAGTTCGCTGAGAGTAACAGTTTGAATTTTGAGGTTTCACTTCATTTTGACCTATACGGTAAAGGGAAATGGATCTCGAAAACAAAGAGTGTATGTACTAGCTGATTGAAACATCACACACTCAATCAGTTCTCTGTGTGCACTCTCTGGTTTTTTCCTTGTGAATGTATCCCTAAGCTGAAGCATGCAAAGCAACTTTACCTGAGAGTACTTTAGGGGAAAAAAGAAAAATAGGCATGTACTGAACTACCTCTTCCAATTATTTGGTCAGATTTCTTAGATGCTGCACAGGATTCATCAATTAGCTTGCTCCATTAGGCTCCCCATATGTGGGACATATAGGATCAATGATTTTCTAAACAGGTTAGGGTTAGGTTTAGGATTAGGGTTAGGACAAGATTTAGATTTAGTGTTAGGGTTAGAGTTTGTTTTGTTCAAATTTATTTGATACTGGGAAGGATTCATCTTTTACCTAGCCTTATTATGTGCCCCAGTTTGGGGCCTTCTTTCTTCATTGGTTTGCTGTCAGGAATAGTTTGTTTTTAATGTCTTGCTTCATTTTTACCTATATGGGTAAGTGCAAATCGAGCTAGTAATCAGAGGGTTGGTGCTAGCTGATTGAAACTTCACATACTCAATCAGTTATCTTTAGGCAATCTCTGTTTTCTTCCTTGTGAAAATAGCTATAAGATGAAGCATGCAAAACAAATTTATCCAAGATAACTTTAGGAGAAAACAGGGCAATATGCATGTAATGAAATACCTCCCCCAATTATTTGATCACATTTCTTTGATAGTGTTCAGAATTCATCTGTAAGCTTGCCCAGTATTCTCCCCATATTTGAAACTTTTATGATCAAATGTTCTCTTATCAGGTTATGGTTACAGTTTTCGTTAGAGTTAAGGCAAGTGTTAGAGCTAGTATTAGGGTTCGAGTTAATTTTTTCAACTTGTTGGTACTTGGAAGGATTCATCTTTTTCCTATTCTTAGTATACTCCCCAGGTTTGGGCCTCCTAGGTAAAAGGAATTGCTCTCAAGAGCAGTTATAATTTTCATGTTTCACTTCATTTTGCTCTATAGGTGTGAATGGAAATGGTGCTGGACTCAAACAGGGTTCGTGCTAGCTGCTTGAAACTTCACACACGTAATCAGTTTTTAGTGAACATGCTCTTATTTGTTTCTTGTGGAAGTAGCCCAAAGCTGAAGTAGAAAAAATAGCTTTTTCTATGAGCACTTTAGGACCAAGCTTCAACTTTTTTTGATTGGATTGCTTTGTTACTGTACATAAATCATCCTTTTCTTAGCCTTAGTAGGATCCCCAAGTTTTGACCTTCAAGGTTTGCCGGTTCACTGTTAGAAACAGTTTGAATTTTTGGATTTTACTTTATTCTGGTCTATAGATGTGAATGAAAATGGAGCTGTAAATCATACTGGGTTAGTACTAGCTGCTTGAAACTTCACATACTCAATCAGTTCTCTGTGGGCACTCTCAGGTTTGTTCCATGTGAAAGTACCATAAACTGAAGCATGAAAATATAATTTATCCAAGAGCACATTAGGAGAAAACAGGGAAATATGTATGTACTGAAATACTTCCCCCAATTACTTGGTCAGATTACTTTGATACTGTGCAGGTTTCATCTGTTAGCTTGTCCCACTAGACTCCTTTATTTGGGGACTACTATGATCAACAGTTCTCTAAACAGGTTAGATTAGGTTTAGTATTATATTAGGGCTAAGGTTACAGCTAGTGTTCTGTTAGATTTAATTTTCTTCAAATTTCTTTGATACTAAGTAGGATTCAGCTTTCCCAAGCCTTACTATATTCCCTAGGTTTGGGACTCTTGGGTCAAGTGTTCCCCATCTGGAATAGTTTGTATTATAAATTTGCACTTCATTTTGACCTATTTGGGTAAATGGAAATGGACCTGAAAATTAAACAGGGTGGGTACTTGCTACTTCAAACCTAACACACTCAATCAGTTCTCTATGGGCATTCTCTGTTTTTTTCCTTGTGAAAGTAGCTCTTAGCTGAAGCATGCAGAACAACTTGATGTGAAGGCACTTTAGGAGACAACAGGGAAATATGCATGTACTGAACTACCACCCCCCATTATTTGATACGGTGTTGGATTCATCTTTTAGCCTGCCCCACTAGGCTCACCAAGTGTGGGACTTCTAGGATCAAAGGGACTGTATACAGGAGTGTTAAGTGTTAGAACCAGTATTAGAACTAGTGTTAGAGTTAGAGTTAGTTTTTTTTTTTCTTTTTTCCAACTTTATATGGTACTGTGCAGGATTAGTCGTTTTCCTATTTTGACTATACCCCAAATGTATGGGCCTCCTACATGAAGGGTTTGCTTTCAGGAACAGTTTCAGTGCTCATGTTTCTCTTCTTTTTGCCCTATCGGGGTGAATGGAAATGAAGCTGGAAATCGAACAGCATCTGTGCTAGCTGCTTGAAAATTCACACACTCCATCAATTTTCAGTGAGCATAATCTGGTGTTTCCTGTGGAAGTATCCCTAAGCTTAAGTAGAAAGAAACAGCTTTATCTCTGAATGCTTTAGGAGAAAGTAGAATACCCATGTACTGAAAGAGCTTCAAATTTGTTTGTTTGAATTAGTTTGATAATGTACAGGATTCATCCTTGACCTAGTAGGTTCCCCAAGTTTGGGCTTTCAAGGTTCAATGGTTCAGTGACAGGAACAGTTTGAATTTTTAGGTTTCACTTTATTATGGGCATAGGTGTGAATTGAAATGGAGCTGAAAATCAAACAGTGTTGGTGCTAGCTGCATGAAACTTCACACACTCAATCACTTCTCTGTGGGCATGTTTTGCTTTGTTATTTGTGAAAGTACCTTAAGCTTAAGCCTGAAAGAACAATTTATCCAAGAGCACTGTAGGAGACAAGAGAAATATATATGTACTCAACTACTTCCCCCAATCATTTGTTCAGATTCCTTTGATACTGTGCAGGATTCATCTGTTAGCTTGCCCCACTAGGCTTCACAACTTGGACTTCAATGATCAATGGTTCTCTAAAGAGATTAGGGTTAGGCTTATGGTTAGAGTTAGGGCTAGTGTTAGACCTAGTGTTAGGGTTAGAGTTTGTCTCGTTCAAATTTCTTTCATACTGGAAATATACATTTTTACCCAGTCTTACTATGTTCCCCAGCTTTTTGCCTTCTCAGTTCAATGCTTTGCTGCCAGGAAAAATATGTATTTTATGGATTCACTTCATTTTTACCTACATGGGTAAATGGACATGGAGCTGGAAATCAAACAAGGTTGGTGCTAACTGCTTGAAACTTCACACACTCAATCAGTCCACTGTGCACACTCTCTGGTTTGTTCCTTGTGAAATTAATCCTAAGTTGAAGCATGCAATACAAATATAACTGAGAGAAATTTAGGATGAAACAGGGAAATATGCATGTACTGAAGTACCTCCCCCAATTATTTTGTCAGATTTCTTTGAAACTGCTCAGGATTCAACTGTAAGCTTGGCCTACTAGGCTCCCCAATTTTGAAACTTCTATGGTCAAAAGTTCTCGAAACATATTAGGCTTGGGATTAGAGTTAGTTATAGGACTAGGGTTAGACCTAGTTTTAGAGTTAGAGTTAGTATTCTTTTTAATTTATATGATACTGGGCAGGATTCACCTTTTTCCTATTTTTACTATACTCCAGATATTTGAGCATCCTACATAAAAGGGTTTGCTCTCAGGAACAGTTTCAATTTTCATGTTTCTATTCTTTTTGCCCTATAGGGGTGAATGGAAATGAAGCTGGAAATCAAACATGGTTTGTGCCAGCTGTTTGAAACTTCACACACTCAATCAATTCTCAGTGAGCATTCTGTGTTTTTTTCCTGTGGAAGTATCCCTATGCTGAAGTAGAAAGAAACAGCTTTATCTCTGAGCAATTTAGGAGCAAGCAAAATACACATAAACTGAAAGAGCTTCAAAATTTTTGGTCGGATTACTTTGATACTGTACATTGTTCATCCTTGACCTAACCTTAGTAGGCTCCCCAAGTTTGGGCCTTCAAGATTCAATGGTTCACTGTCAGCAACAGTTGGAATTTTTAGCTTCACTTCATTATGGCCTGTAGGTGTGAATGGAAAGGGAGCTGGAAATCAAACAGTGTTCGTGTTAGCTGCATGAAACTTCGCACACTCAATCACTTCTCTGTGGGCATGCTCTGCTTTGTTCCTTGTGAAAGTACCTTAAGCTGAAGCATGGAAAAACAATTTATCCAAGAGTACTTTAGGGGAAAACAGGGATACATGCATGTACTGAAATACATTTTCAAATATTTGATCAGATTTCTTTGATACTGCTCAGCATTCTTCTGTTGGCTTGCCAAACTGGGCTCTCAAAATTTGGGACTTGTATGAAAAAGCTCTATGAAAAGACAGGCTTAGTTTTAGTATTAGGGTTTTGGCTAGTTTTAGAAATAATGTTAGGTTTAGAGTTACTTTTGTTCAAAATTCTTTGATACTGGACAGGATTCCTCTTTTACCTGGCCTTACCATTTTCCCCTGGTTTGGGCCTTGTCAGTTTAATGGTTTATTATCAGGAACAGTTTGCATTTAAAATTTCACTTCATATTTTCCTATATGGATAAATGGAAATGGAGCTGGAAATAAAACAGGGTTGGTTCTAGCTGCTTGAAATTTCACACACTCAATAAGTTCTCTGTGGGCACTCTGGTTTCTTCCTAGTGAAAGTTTTCCAAAGCGGAGACATTCAAAGGAACATTATCCAAGAACATTTCAGGATAAAATAAGGAAATATGCATGTCCTGAATTACCTCCCCAAATTATTTGGTCAGATTTTTTTGATACTTGGCAGGATTCATCTGTTAGCTTGTCCTACAAGGATCCCCCAAATTTGGGAATTCTATGATCAAATGTTCTCTATACAGGTTAGGGTTACAGTTCGTATTAGGATGTGGTTTAGGATTAGGGATAAGGTTAGAGCTAGTGTTACGATTAGAATTAGTTTTGTTCAAATTTCTTTGATACTTGCCAAGATTCATCCTTAACTAGCCTTACTATGTTTGGCAGTTTGGGGTCTTCTGAGTTCAATATTATGCTTTCAGGAACAGTTTTTATTTTATGGTTTCAGTTCATTTTGATCTTTATGGGTAAATGGATTTGGATCTAGAAATCAAACAGGGTTTTTGCTAGCTGCTTGAAACTTCACACACTCAATCAGTTCTCTGTGGGAACTCTCTGGTTTGTTCCCTGTGGATGTAGCCCTAAGCTGAAGCATGCAATGCAAGTTTAACTGAGAGCATGTTAAGAGAAAAGAGGGAAATATAAATATATTGAAATATTTTCCCCAATTATTTGGTCATATTTCTTTGATACTCTGAAGGATTCATCTACTATCTTGCCCCACGAGATTCCCCAATTTTGGGACTTCTATGATCATAGGTTCTCTAATCAGCTTAGGGTTCGAATTAAGTGTAGGGTCAAATCCAGCATTAGAGTTATAGTTAGATTTGTTAAAATTTATTTGATACTGGGCAGTATTCATCTTTTGTTTACCCTTGTTAAGTTCACCAGTTTTGGACCTTCTCAGTTCAAGTGTTCACTATCAGGAACAGTGTATATTTTAAGGGTTCACTTCATTTTGATCTCTATATGTAAATGGAAATGGAGCTAGAAATCAAACATTGTTGTTGCCAGCTGCTTGAAACTTCGCATACTCAATGAATTCCCTGTCAGTACTCTCTTATTTCTTACTTCTGAATGTACCCAATGCTGAAGCATGCAAAAAAAAAGCTTTATCTGAGAGCACTTTAGGAGACAACAGGAAAATATGCGTGTACTGAACTACCTCCTCCAATAATTTGGTCATATTTCTTTGATACTGCACAGGATTCATCTTTAGATTTCCCCACTAGTCTCCACAAGTTTGTAACTTCTATGATCAAAGGTTCTCTAATCAGGTTAGGGTTAGGGTTAGGGCTACTGTTACAGCAAGTGTTAGGGTTAGAGTTTTGTTCAAATTTCTTTAATATTAGGCAGGAGTCATCTTTTATCTAGCCTTACTATGTTCACCTGTTTTGTGCCTTCTTGGTTCAAGGTTCACTGTAAGGAACAGTTTTATTTTAAGGTTTCACATCATTTGAATCTATATGGGTAAATGGAAATGGAGCTGTAAATCAAACAAGGTTTGATTCTAGCTGCTTGAAACTTCACACACTCAATCTGTTCTCTATGGGCACTCTGTGGTTTCTTCCTTGTGAATGTAGCTCTAAGCACAAGCATTCAAAAACAACTTTATCCAAGAGCACTTTAGAAGAAATCAGGGAAATATGAATGTCCTAAACTAACTTCCCCCCAAATATTTGGTCAGATTTCTTTGATACTGCACTAGATTTAGCTGCTAGCTTGCTGCACTGGGTACACAAATTTTGGGACTTCTATGATCAAAGCTTTTTAAACAGGATAGGTTTAGGGTTAGTGTTAGCATTAGGACTAAATTTAGAATTAGTGTTCAGGTTAGAGTTATTTTTGTTCAAATTTCTTTGATACTGTGCAGGATTTGTCTATTAACTAGCCTTATTATGTTCCCCAGTTTGGGGCCTTCTGGTTTCAATAGTTCACTGTTAGGAACAGTTTATATTTAAAGTTTCACTTCAAGTTGTCCTATATGGGTAAATGGAAATGGAGCTGGTAATCAAACAGGGTTGGTGCTACCTGCTTGGAATTTCACATACTCAATCAGTTCTCTGTGGGCACTCTCTGGTTTCTTTCTAGTGAATATTTTCCAAAGCTATGGCAATGAAAAGAACATTATCCAAGAGCACGTTAGGAAAAAAAAAAAAAAAAAAAACAAGGGAAATAAGCATGTACTGAAAAACTCCCCCACTTATTTTGTCAGATTTTTTTTTGATACTGGGAAGTATTCTTCTTTTACCTTTCCCTACTAGGCACCCGATATTTGGGACTTCTATGATCAAACATTCTATAAACAGGTTAGGGTTAGGGTTAGGGTCAGGGTTGGACTAGGCTTAGATCTAGTGTTGGGGTTAGACTTAATTTTGTTCAAATGTCTTTGATACCAGGCAGGATCCATCTTTTACCTACTCTTACTATGTTCCCCATGTTTGGAATTCTCGGTTCATGTTTTGCTGTCAGGAACAGATTGTGTTTTAAGGTTTCACTATACCTTGACTTATATGTATAATTGGAAATAGAGCTGGATAACAAACAGTGTTGGTGTTAGCTGCTTAAATCTTCACACACTCAATCAGTCCTCCCTGGGCAATCTCTGGTTTGTTCCTTGTGAAGGTAGCACTATGCTGAAGCATGCAAATCATACGTTTAGGGTTAGGGTGACATTTAGAGCTAGGTTTTTTTGTTAGGATCAGAGTCAGGGTCAAGGTTAGTTTTAGGGTTAGGGTTAGAACTCTAATTAGGGCTAAAGTTAGGGCTAGCTGTAAGGTTAGGGTTTGCTTTAAGTTAAAGGTTAGGGTTAGGGCTATGGCTCAGTTTTGTTTTATGCTACGGCTAGTGTTCGCGCTAGATTTTGAATTAGAGTTAGGGCTAGTGTTAGCATGAGGTTTAGGATTAGCATTAGTGTTAGATTTAGAGTTAGGGTTAGATCTAGGGCTAGGGTTAGGGCTAGGGTTAGGGTTCCAGTGAGGGATAGGGTTAGAACTAGGGATTCAGCTAGGAAGAGAGTAAGTTTTAGACAGTACCAGGCTTAAGGTTAGGGTTAGGGTTACAGATGAATTAGGGCTAGGATTAGGCCTAGGGTTTGTGTTAGCGTTAAGTTTAGGGGTAGGGCTTGAATTAGGGTTAGCATTGGGGTTAATATTAAGTTTTGGGGAATGGGTGCTGTTAAGGCTAGTTTTAGGTCTAGGTTGAGAGTTAGAATTAGGATTTTGGCTAGGGTTTATGTTCAGGTTAGGATTAAGGTAAGTTTAGGCTAGAATAATGACTAGGGTTGTTGTTAGGTTTAGGGCTAGAACTAGGGTAGGACTAATGTCATGTCTAGAGTTAAAGTTAGGGATATTGTTAGGTTTAGGTTATGCCTAGTTCTAGTGTAACAGTTACATATAGGGTAAGGGTCAGGTTTAGAGCTAGGAGATTTATTAGGGTTTGAGGCAGTTAGAATTTGGTTTAGGTTAAAGTTTACAGTTAAGGCTTGAGTTGGTGATAGGGTTTGGTTTAGGATTAGGGTAATGGATATGGTTAGGTTTAGGTTTCAGTTAAGGTTTAGGGTAAAGGATGGGTTAGGTTTGGTGATAGGGTTAGGGTTAGGGTTATGTTCAGTGTAATGGATAGGCTTAGAGCTCGGATTCGGGCTAGGATATGATTTGGATTATGTCTAGGATTAGGGTTAGGTTTATGGATAGGGTTAGGGTTTTGTTTGAGGTAAGTATTAGGGTTAGGGTAAGTGTTAAGTTTAGGGATAGGGTTATGGTTAGGTTAGGGCACCGGTTAGTGTTTGAGCTAGGGTTAGAGCTAGGGTGAGGGTTAGGTTTAAGTTTAGGTCTAGGGTTATGGTTAAGGTTATGGTTTGGTTTAGGGTTAGGGTTATGGCTGGGGTTTTAATTAGCGTTAGGTTTAGGTTTAGGGTAATGGATAATGTTAAATGTAGGGTTAGGATTAGGTTTAGGGTATGGGTTAGATCTAGTGTTAGGATTAGGTTTAGTGTAAGGCTTAATGTTTCAGCTAAGGTTAGGGCTATTGCAAGAGTTAGGTTTCGGGTTAGGTCTAGGCTTTTATTTATGTTTGAGGTTAGGTTTAGTGTTACTGATAGGGTTATAATTAGGGTTAAGGTTAGGGTAATGGATAGGGTTAGAGCTAAAATTTGTGCTAGGATTAAAGTTAGGATTAGACCTAGTATTGGGTTAGGGTTTAGGATAGGACTATGGTTATGTTTAGTGTAAGGGTTTTCCTTGAGCTAGGGTTAGGTCCAAGGAATTAGTTAGGGTTAGGGTTAGTGTTAGGGCTATGATTAGTGTTAGGTTTCTTCTTAGGACTAAGTTTAGGCCTAGGATTAGAGCTAGATTTTATGTTACTTTTAGTGTTAGTGTTAGAACTATAAGTAATGTAAGAGCTATGATTATGTGGAGGGCTAGTATTAGGGTTAGGGTTAGAGCTATGTCTAGTGTTAGGTCTAGGTTTTTGTGTTATAGTCAGGTTTAAAGCTAGGTTTAATATTAGGGTAAGGCCAGTGTTTTGGATAAAGTTAGGGTTAGGTTTATAGCCAGAATTAGGACTAGTTTTAGGTCTAGGTGTAGGGTTAGTGTTTGGTATAGATTAAGGGTTATTATGAGGGCTATGGCTTGGTTTTTGTTTAGGTCTAGGACTAGAGTTATAGCTATTTTTAAGATTAGCTTTAGGTCTAGGGCTAGTGTTAGGGTTAAGTATAGATATACCGTTACATGTAGGGCTAGTGTTGGGTTTGGTTTATGGATAGGGTCAGGTTTAGACCCATTTTAGGGTTAGGGTCATAATAAGGGTCAGGGTTAGAGTTAGAGCTAAAATGAGGGCTAAGATTAGAACTACTAATATGGTTAGAGTTGCAGTTGGGCTAAGGATTAGGGTTAGTACTAGGGTTAGCATTTGGGTTTGGGTTTGGCTTTGGGTAAGGGAAATGTTTAGAGTGAGGGTTAGCACTAATGTTTGGGTTAGGGCTAGTGTGAAGGTTATGATTTGGGTTAAATCTAGGGTTAGGGCTTAGATTACGGGTAGGATTTTTGTTAGTGTTAGGGTTAGTGTTAGGACAATTACTAATGTATAAACTAGGGTTATGATTTGGCGCTAGTTTTATGGTTAGGGTTAAAGCTAGATCTTGTGCTAGGGTTAATTTAAGGTTATGGTGATATTTAGAGCTAGGATTAGTGCTAGGGTCAGCATCAGGTTCAGGATTAGTTTTAGAGTTAGGGTTAGGGCTAGGTGTACAGTTAGAGTTTGGTTAAGGATAAGGGTTAGTGTTAGGGCTATGGCTTAGTATTATTTTATGACTAGGGCTAGGGGTGGTTCAAATTTTAGGATTAGCATTATTGTTAGGGCTATGTTAGCGTTTGGTTTAGGCTAATGGTTTCAGTTCAACTTAGAGTTAGGTTTAGATTTAGATTTAGAATTAGGGCTAGGACTAAGGATAGAACTAGGGATAGGACTAGGGCAAGAGTTAGTCTTAGGGCTAAGGTTAGGTTTAGGGTAGGACTAAATTAGGGCTAGGATTAGTGCTAGGCTTAGTCTTATTCTTAGGCCTAGAGTTTGGGTAATGGGTTAGGGTTAGGTTTATGGTAAGGGATGGGGGTATAGTTAGGTTTAGGGCTAGGGTAAGTGTTAGAATTAGGGTTAAAACTCAGGTTATGTTTTGGGTTAGGGCTAGGGCTAATTTCAGGTCCAGCATTATGGTTAAAGGTAGTTTTAGGGTTAGGTTTATGGCTACATCTAGTGTAATGGTAGGGTTATGGTTAGGGTCAGGTTTAGATCTAAGGGTATTATTAAGGTCAGTGTCATTATTAATGCTTGGGATAGGTTAAGGTGTAAAGTTAGGGCTCGAATTTGCAATAGGGTTAAAATTAGAATAATGATATGGTTTTGTTTAGGTTTCAGGTTAGGTTTAGTGTAATGGATAGGGTTATGATTAGGGATAGGTTTAGGTTTAGGCCTAGGGTTAGCATTACGGTTAAGGTTATGGTTAGGGTAATGAATAGAGTTAGAGCTAAGCTTACAGCTAGGGTTTTGGTTATGAGTAGTGCTAGAGTTAGGGTTAAGGTTAGGTTTAGGGTTAAAGCTAGGGTTAGGGAAGAGATTTGGGATAGGTTTTGGGTTATCTAAGGCTAGAGTTAGGGTTATTGCTAATATAAGTACTAGGGTTATGGTTAAGGTTAGTTTTAGGGTTAGGGTTAGGGCTAATTCTAGTGTTAGATTTATGGTTAGGTTTAGGGTGATCTTTAGAGCTAGGGTTAGTGTTAGGTCAGGTTCAGTGTTAGTTTTAGGGATTGGCTTGAAGCTCAAATTAGGGCTAGATTTAGGGCTAGGTGTAGGGTAAAGGTTTGGTTTAGGTTAAGGTTTAGGGTTAGGGCTATGGATCAGTTTTGTATTTGGGCTAGAGCTAGAGTTTGGGCAAGTTTTAGGATTAGCATTGGGGTTAGGGTTAGGGCTAGTATTAGGTTTAGGTTTAGGCTTAGGGTTAGGGTTAGATTTAGATTTAAGGTTAGTTCTAGTGTTAGGGCTAGGGCTAAGAAAAGATCTAGGTTAGGCCCAGGGTTAAAGATAGGATTAAGGTTCTGGTAAAGGATAAGTTTAGAACAAGTTTTAGTGCAAGGGTGAGAGTCTTAGGGCTAGGTTAGGATTAGGGTTAGAGATATGGCTAAATTAGGGATAAGATTAGGGCTAGGGTTAGTGTTAGGGATAGGCGGCCTTGGTTTAGGGTTAGTGTTATGATTAAGTCTATCTTTAGGGATAGGATAAGGGGTAGGTTTTGTGTTAGGGTTATGGCTAGGATTATGGCTAGGGCTAATGTTAGGTCTATGGTAATAATTAGGAGTATTTTCAAGATTAGGTTTTTGGCTAGATCTAGTATAAGGGTCAGGATTAGGATAAGAGTCGGTTTTAGAGATAGGAGAATTATTAGGGTCATGTTCAGAGTTAGGATTTGCTTCAGGTCTGAGTTTAGGGTTAGTGCTTGAATTAGCATTAGGGTTTGGGTTATGGTAATGATAGGGATAGGTTTAGGGTTCAGGTTAGGTTTTAGGTAATTGATAGGTTTGGGGTTATTGATAGGGTTAGGGTTAGGGTAAGGTTTATGTTTAGGGTAATTAATACATTTAGAGTTAAGTTTAGGGATAAGCTTATGGTTAGGGTTAGCTCTTTAGTTAGGGTAAGGGTGAGGGTTAGAACTAGGGTTAGTGTAAGGTTTATGTTTAACATAAGGGTTAGGTTATGTGCTATGGTTAGGTTTAGTTCTAGGGCTAGTGGTAGAGTTAGGTTTAGGAATAAGTTTATCGGTAGTAGCAGTGTTGGAGTTTGGTCTAGAGTTAGGGTCAGGTTTAGACCTAAATTTAGTGTTACGATCAGAATATGTTCAGGGTTAGCATTAGAGTTTGGGATAGGATTAGGGTTAGAATGAGGGCTAGGGTAAGGACTATTAATTGGGTTAGGATTTTGGTTAGCCTAAAGATTAGGGATAGGTCTAGGGTTACAATTAGGGTTAGGGTTTTGCTTAGGGTAAGGGATAGGCTTACAGCTGGGGTTAAATTTTAGAGTTAGGGTTAGGGTTAAAGCTAGGTTTAGAGCTTGGAATAGGGCTTGTTTTTGTTTTAGAGCTATGGCTATGGTTAGGCAATGGCTAATATAAGAACTAGGGTTAAAATTAGGTATAGTTTTAGGGTTAGGGTTAGGGGTAGGTCTAGTATTATGGTTAGGTTTAAGGTTAGGGTGATATTTAGATGTAAGGTGAGTGTTAGGATATGTGTCAGGGTCAGGGTTAGGTTTAGAACTTAAATTAGAAATATAATTATTGTTAGATTTTTGTTTAAGTTTAGGATGGTGTTTAGAGCTAAGATGAGTGTTAGGATATGAGTCAGTGTCGGGGTTAGTTTCAAGGTTAGGGTTAGGAGTTGAATTATGTCTAGATTTATATCTAGATGTAGTTTTAGGGTGGTATAAGTTAATGTTAAGAGTTGGGGCCATTGCTCAGTATTATTTTACTGCTAGGGTTAGGCTTAGGACCAGTTTCATGATAAACATTAGAGTTAGAGCTAGTGTTAGTGTTAGGCTTAGGCTTAGGTTTAGGGTTAGATTTAGAGTTAGGGTTATATCTAGTGTTAGGTCAAGGACTAACAATAGGGCAAGCACTAGTGCTAGGTTTAGGGCTAGGTTTGGGGTTATAATAAGGAATAGGGTTAGAACTAGGGATAGGGCTAGTGTGAGAGTTAGAGTTAGTCTTAAGGCTGGGGTTAGGTTAGGTTTATGTATGAGGTTATCATTAAGGCCAGCATTAGTATTTGCTCGATGCTTAGGTTCATGTTCAGACCTAGGGTTATTATTTGGGTCAGAATAAAGGCCAATGTTAGCGTTAGGGTTTGGGATAAGATTAGAGCTAAAATGAGAGCTAGGGTCAGGACTATTAATAGGGTTCAGAGTTATGCTAGGCTAAGGATTAGGAATGAGTCTATGTTACCATTAGGGTTAGAGTTACACTCAGGGTGAGGGATAGGGATAGAGCTAGGGTTAGGGTTAGTGTTATAGTTAGGTTTAGAGGTTTGATTAGGGAAATTTTTTGTGTTAGGGTTAGGGCTAATGTTAGGGCAATGGCTAATGTAAGAACTAGGGTTATAATTAGGGTTAGTTCTAGGATTAGGGTTAGGGATAGGTCTAGTGTTAGGGTTATTTTTAAGGTTAGGGTGATATTTAGAGCTAGGGTTAGTGTTAGGATATGAGTGAAGATCAGTGTTAGGTTTAGGACTCAAATTAGGGATATGGTTTCTTCTACATTTCAGTTTAAGTTTACAATTGTGTTTAGAGCTAGGGTGAGTGTTAGTATATGAGTCATTGTCAGGGTTAAGTTTTAAGGTTGGTGTTAGGAGTCAAATTTGAGCTAGGGTTAGTTCTAGATGTAGTGTTAGGGTGGTTTAAGTTAAGGTTGAGGGTGAGGGCTATTACTTGGTTTTGTTTTACTGCTAGGGATGGGGTTAGTGCTAATTTTATGATTAGGATTAGGATTAGGACTAGTGTTAGTGTTAGGCTTAAGCTTAGGGTCAGGGTTAGATTTAGATTTAGGGTTAGATCTAGATAGGGATAAGACTGAGGATAGGGCAAGGGTTAGGGCTAGGGTTTGGGTTACGGTATATGATAGGGTTAGAATTAGGGATAGGGCTAGTGTGAGAATTAGAGTTAGTCTTAGGTTGAGGGTTGTGGAAAGGGCTATATTAGGGCTAGGATTAGGGCTATGGTTAGTGTTCAGCTTAAATATAGAGTAGGGTTAGAGTTAGGATTAAGTTTATGGTAAAGGATGATGTTATAGCTAGGTTTAGAGGTAGGGTGATATTTAGAATTAGGTTTAGGGCTTTGGTTAGGGTTAGGGTAATGATTAAGGCTAGGTTTAGGGCTAGGATGAGGGCTAGTGTTTGTTTTAGGTTTAGAGCTAGGATTTGGGTGTATTGATAATTTAAGGTCCAGAATTATGTTTAAAGATGATTTTATGTTTAGGATTATGGCTATGTCTAGTGTAAGGGTTAGGTTTGGATTAGGGTCAGGTTTAGGGCTAGGGGTATTATTATGGACAAGGTCTAGGTTAAGGTTTGAGATAGATTATAATTGAAATTTAGAGATTGAATTAGCATTATGGTTAGGGTTAGTGTAATGATAAGGTTATTATTAGGGTCTAGGTTAGGTTTAGGTTTATGGATAGAAATATGATTAGAGAAACCATTAGTTTTAGGCCTAGGGTTAGCATTAGGGTTAGGGTTATGTAATGGATAGAGTTAGACTAGGGTTAGGGCTAGGGTTATGGTCATGATTAGGGCTAGGGTTATGGTTAGGGCTTGGTTAGGTTTAAAGCTCTGCATAGGGCTCAGATTATGGCTAGGTTTGGGGTTAAGTTTGTTCTAGTGTTAGGGTTATGGCTAATATAAGTACTGGTGTTATATTTAGAGCTAATTTCAGGGTTAAGGTTAGGGCTATGTTGAGTGTTAGAGTTAGGTTTAGGGTTAGGGTGATGTATAGAGCTAGGGTTAATTTTGTTGTCAGAGTCAGGGTCAGAGCTAGTTTTAGTGTTTGGCTTAAAACTCGAATTAGGTCCAGGGTTAGCGGTAGGTGTATGGTTAGGGTATTGCTTAGTATAAGGATTAGTGGTACATCTATATCTCAGTTTTGTTTTAGGCTAGGGCTAATGTTAGGGCTAGTTTTAAGATTTGTATTAGGCTTAGGGCTAGTGTTAGAGTTAGGCTTAGTTTTCGGTTTAGGGTTAGATTTAGAGATAAGTGTTGATCTAATGCTAGTTCTAGAGCTACGGATTGGGCAAGGGTTAGGAAAACAGTTAGGGCAAGGGATAGTGTTATGTTAAGGAATAGGGTTAGAACTAGTGATAAGGCTATTGTGAGAGTTAGAGTTTGTTTTATGGTTAGGTTTAGGGTTATGTTTAGGGATAGGGCTAAATTAGCCCTAGGGTTAGTGTTAGGTCTAGGCCTAGGATTAGGGTTAGAGTTACGGTTACATTTATTTTAAGGGAATGGGTTATAGCAAGATTGAGGGCTTGGCGAGGGTTAGTATTAGGGTTAGGGCTAGGGTTAGGGTTAGGGTTGTGATTAAGGCTAGGGTTTAGGGATAGGATGAGGGCTAGAGTTTGTATTAGGTTGATGGCTAGTATTCGGTCTAGGGCTAATGTCAGGTTTACGGTTACAATTAAGGAAAAATTTAGTGTTAGGTTTATGGCTTGGTCTAGTGTAAGAGTTAGGTTTATGATAAGGATCAGGTTTAGAGCTAGGGTTATTGTTAGAGTCAGAATAAAGTTTAGGGTTTGGGTTAGATTAGGGTTTAAATTTAGGGCTCGAATTGGCATTAGATTTAGGGTTAGGGTAATGACAGATTTAGGTTTAGGGTTTAGGTGTGGTTTAGTGTAATGGATAGGGTTATGGTTAGGCCTAGGTTTAGCATAAGGTTTAGGGTTATCATTAGGATAATGGATAGAGTTAGACCTAAGGTTAGGGCTAGGGTTATGTATAGGATTAGAGCTTTTTGGGGGGTTAGTGTTAGGTTTAAGTTAAGGGTTAAACTAGGTTTAGGACTCTGATTAAGTCTTTGTTTTGTTAGGGCTTAGGTTAAGACTATGGCTAATGTACAAAGTAAGCTTATGATTAGCACTAATTAGTTCTCGTGTTAGGGCTAGGGCTAAGAAAAGGTCTAGGTGTAGTGTTAGGGTTTGATTTAAGTTAAGGTTTAGTATTAGGGCTATTGCTTGTGTTTGATTTACTGCTAGGGTTAGGGTTAGGGCTACTTTTACGAGTAGCATTAGGATTCGGGCTTAGGCTTAGCATTAGGGTTAGATTTAGAGTTAGGGTTAGATCTAGGAATATGGCTAGGAATAAAGATAAGGCAAGGTTTATGGCTAGGGTTAGAGCTGGGGTTAGGGCTAGGTTTAGGGTTATGATAATGGATAGGGTTAGAACTAGGAATAAGGCTAATGAAAAGTTAAAGTTAGTCTTAGGGCTAGAATTAGGGTTATGAACAAGGTTAAATTAGAGCTAAATTTAGGACTAGGGTTATTATTCAGCTTAAGCCTAGCATTAGGTTTATGGTTAGGGTTAGGGTAATGATTGGCATTGTAGCTAGGTTTAGAGGTAGAGTGAGGGTTAAAAAATAGTGTTAGGACTATGGTTAGGGTTAAGGTTATGATTAAGGATAGTCTTAGTGCTAGGATAAGGGGTAGGGTTTGTTTTACATTAGGGCTAGGATTAGGACTAGGGCTAATATCAGGTCTAGGGTTATGGTTAAAGATAGTTTTATGGTTAGGTTTATGGATAAATGTAGTGTAAGGGTTATGTTTATGTTTAGGGTCAGGTAGAGAGCTAGGGGTTTTATGAGGGTCAGCGTCTGAGTTATGGTTTGGGATAGGTTAATATTTTAAGTTAGGGCTCGAATTAATGTTAAGGTTAGGGTTAGGGTAATGATAGGGTGATTTTAGGGTTTAGATTTGGTTTAGGGTAATGGATATGGTTAGATTTAGAGATAGGGTTAGGTTTAGGCCTAGGTTTAGCATTAGTGTTAGGGTTATGGTTATGGCAATAGATAGGGTTAGAGCTAGGGTTCGGAATAGGATTATGGTTATGATTAGGGCTAGGTTTAGGGTTAGTTTTAGGGTTAAAGCTTGGGTTAGGGATTGAATTAGGGCTAGGTTTTGTGTTAACTTAGTGTTAAGGTTAGTGCTATGCCTAATGTAATTACCAGGATTATAATTAGAGCTAAATTTAGGTTTAGGTTTGGGGCTAAGTCTAGTGTTAGGTTTAGGTTTAGGATTAGAATGATGTTTAGAGGAAGGGTTATTTTATGGTCAGATTCACAGTTAAGCTTAGTTTTAGGGTTCAGCTTAACATTCGAGTTAGGGCTAAGGTTAGGGTTAGGCTTAGGGTTTGGTTTAGGTTAAGGGTTAGGGTTAGTGCTATGTCTCAGTTTTGTTATAAGGCTAGAGGTAGTATTAGGGCTAGTGTCTCAGATTTGTTATAAGGCTAGAGGTAGGATTAGGGCTAGTTTTAGGATTAGCATCCGGGTTAGGTCTAGTGTTAAGTTTAGGTTTAGGCTTAGGGTTATTAAAGTTAGATTTAGAGTTGGAGTTCAATCTAGGTTAGGGCTAGAGCTAAGGATAGGGCTAGCATTAGACCTAGGAATTTTGGTCTAGTAAGATATAGGGTTAGAACTAGAGATGGAGCTAGGGTGAGAGAGTTAGTCTTAGGGCTAGGGTTAGGGATAGGCCTAAATTAGGGCTAAGATTAGGGATAGGGTTAGTGTTAGGATTAGGCCTAAATTTAGGGTTAGGGTTTGGATTACGACTAGGTTTAGGGCTAGATTAAGGGCTGGGGTTTGTGTTAGGGTTAGGCCTAGGATTAGGGCTAGTGCTATGTCAGGTCTAGGGTTACAGTTGCAGATAGATTTAGAATGTTTTATGGGTAGGTCTAGCATAAGGGTTAGGTTTAGGGTAAGGGTCATGTTTAGAGCTAGGAGAATTATTAGGGTATGGTTCAGGGTTAGAGTTTGTTTGAGGTTAGGGTTTAGATTTCGGGCTCTAATTAGCCTTAGGGTCAGGGTTAGGGTAATGATAGGTTTTTATTTAGGGTTCAGTATAGGTTTAGGATAATTGATAGGGTTAAGGTTAGCTATAGGGTAAGGGTTAGGTCTAGAGTTTATATTAGGGTAAGGGTTATGGTTATGATAATGGATAGGGTTAGAGCTAAGTTTAGGGCTAGGGTTGTGGTTAGAAATAGGTCTTGAAATAGGTTTAGGGTTAGATATAGTGTTAAGGTTAGGGATATGTTTAGTGTAAAAGTTGGATTTTTAGCTAGGTTTAGGGCTAGGGCGAGGGTTAGGTTTAGGGTTAGGTCTAGGGATAAGATTACAGTATGGTTAGGGTTAGGGTTAGGATTAGGGCTACGGTCATCATTAGGGGTATTGTTAGGGTTAGGGTAATGGATACGATTAGATGTAGGTTTAGGTTTATGGTTAGAGATAGATTGAGGTTTAGGCTTAGGGTTAGGGCTAGTTTAGAGTTATGGTTAGATCTAGGGTGAGGACTATGGCTAGGATCAGGGCTAATGTTAGGGCTATGGAAATGGATAGGGTTAGAAACAGAAATAAGGCTAGGGTGAGAGTGAGTTAGTCTTAGGAATAGGGTTATTGGTAGGGTTAGGGTTAGGACTAAATTAGGGCTAGGATTAGCGCTTGGGTTAGTGTAGGATTAGCCTATGATTAAGGCTAGGGTTAGAGTTTGTGTAATTGTTAGGGTTAGGGTTAGTTTTAGGGGAAGTGATGGTGTTATAGCTAGGTTCAGGGCTTGTTGAGGGTTAAAATTAGGGATAGGGCCAGGTTTAGTGTTTGGATTAGGATTAAGGCTAGGTTTAGGGCTAGAATGAGGGCTAGATTTTGTGTTATGGTAAGGGCTAGAATTAGGGTTAGGTCTTATGTCAGGTCTATGGTTAAGGGTAGGGTTAGGTTTATTTGTAGGTCTATTGTAAGGGTTAGGTTTATGTAAGGGTCAGGTTTAGAGGTAGGTGTATTATTAGGGTCAGGGTTCAAGATAGGGTTTGCTTTAGGTTAAGGTTTATGGTTAGGAATCGGATTAGCATTAGGGTTACTGTTAGAGTAATGAATAGTGGTAGGCTTAGGGTTCAGTTAAGGTAAAGAGTAATGTATAGGTTTAGTTTTAGGGATAGTGTTAGGTTTAGGCCTAGGGTTAGCATTTGGGATAGGCTTATGTGTAGGGTAGTGGATAGAGTTAATGCTAGTGTTGGGGATTGTGTTAAGGTTAGGATCAGGGCTAGGGTTAGGGTTGGGCCTAGGGTTAGTGTTAGGTTTAGGTTTAGGTTAAGTGTTTATGGTTAGGGCTATGGTGACTATTAGGGTTAGAGTCAGGGCTATGGTTAGATTTGGGTTAGAGTTAAGGCTATGGTTAGCATTAGTTTTAGGGTTACACTTAAGGTAATTGTTAGAATTCGAGGTAGGTTTTGTGCTATGGTTACAGTTAGGATTAGGGCAGGGGTTAGGGTTAGGGTTACGTTTAGGGTAAGAGTTTGAGTTTGAGCTAGGGTTAGGGCTAGGGCAAGCATGAGGGTAAGGCTAGGGCCAGAATTATGGTTATGGTTAGGCTTACAGCTAGTTTTAGTTTTACATTTAGGGCTAGATTTTGGGGGACGTTTAAGACTAATGTTAGGACTATTGGTAATATAAGATCTAGTATTATGGTTATGTGTAATTTTAAGGGTAGGGTTATGAATTGTTCTAGTGTTAGAGATAGATTTTGTGTTAGGATAAGGTTTAGATCTGCAGTTCGTGTTAGGGTAAGTTTCAGTGTTTGGGTTAGCATTGAATTTAGGGTTAGGGCCATAAATTTACTAGGGTTGAGTTTAGAGGTATTGTTAGTCTTTTGTTAGTCTAATGGTTATTGTTAGTGCTAGTTCTAGGTTTCTTATAGGACTAGGACTAGATTTATGGCTATATTTAGGATTAAGTTTAGGTCTATTGCTAATGTTAAAGTTAGGTTTAGGTATAGGTTTACCAATCAGGCCCGTGTTAGTGTTTGGTTTAGGGTTAGGGTCAGGCTTAGACCTAGGGTTAGTGTTAGGTTCAGAATAAGGGTCAGGCATAGCCTTAGGGTTTGGGTTAGGGTTAGAGATGGAATGAGACCTAGGGTTAGGACTAGTAATAGAGTTAGTGTTTAGGGTAGGCTAAGGATTAGGGTTAGGACTAGGGTAGCATTAGGGTAAGGGTATGGCTTAGGGTAAGGAATAGGTTTAGAGCTTGGGTTAAGTATAGAGCTAGGGTAAGGGCTAGGGTTAGTGTTACAGATAGGTCTAGGTTAAAGTTATGGTTAGGTGTAAAGCTAGGTTTAGGTCTCAGATTAGAGGTTGTTTTTCTCTTAGCACAGGGCTATCCTAAGTTAAGAAATGGCATTATGATTAGGGCTAGTTTTAGGGTTAGGATTAGGCTAGGTCTAGTGTCCGGGTTAAGTTTAGTGTTAGTGTGATGTATAGTGCTAGGGTTATTGTTCGTGTCTAAGTTAGGTCAGGGTAAATTCTAGAGTTAGGGTTAGGACTCAAATTAGGACTAGGGTTAGGGCTAGGTATAAGCTTAGGTTTTAGTTTAGGTTAAGGATTAGGGTTAAGCCTATGATTCGATTTTGTTTGAATGCTAGGGCTAGGGTTAGGGTGAGGATTTGGCTTAGGATTAGGGTTCAATTTATGGTTAGGGTTAGGTCTAGGTTTAGGGCTAGGGTGAAAGTAGGAATGGGGTTGGGGCTAGGTTTATGTCTAGGATTTGTGTTATATTAAGGAATAGATTTAGAACTAGAGTTAGTGCTAGCTTGAGAGTTAGGGTTGGGGCTACAGTTAGGGTTAGGTTTAGAACTAAATTTGTGCCTGGATTAGCACTAGTGTAAGTTATGATGTTATAGCTATTTTTAGGGAGAGGGTCAAACTAGATTTAGGGCTAGGGTTAGGGTTATGGTTAGGATGATGGCTAGGTTTAGTGTTAAAATAAGTGCTAGGTTTAGGGCTAGGATGAGGGCTAGGTTTTGTGTTAGGTTTAGGATTAGAATTAGTGCTAGGGCTAATGTCAGGCCTAGGTTTATGGTTAGGGTTAGTTTTAGAGTTAAGTTTATGGCTAGTTCTAGTGTAAGGGTTAGTTTGAGGGTTAGGATCAAGTATAGAGATAGGGTTATTATTAGGGTCACGGTCATGGTCAAGGTTTGAGTTAGGTTAATGTTTAGTATCAGGGCTTTCATTAGGGTTAAGCTTAGAGTTAAGGTTAGGGGAATGTTTATGGTTAGGTTTAGGTTTTAGGTTAGGTTTAGGGTAATGAATAAAAATAGGGTTAGAGATAGTGTTAGGGTTATCCTAGAATTAGAATTAGGTTTAGGGTTATGGTTTGGGTAATGGATAGCGTTACAGCTAGGGTTAGGGCTAAGATTATGGTTAGGATTAAGGCTAGGGTTATTTTTAGGGTTAGGACGAGTTTTAATGGTAGGTTTAGGTTTAGGGTAATGGTTAGGGCTCTGGTTAGGGTTAAGGTTAAAACAAGGTGTAGGGCTCAGATTAAGGCTAGATTTTGGGTTAGGTTAGGGCTAGGATTAGGGCTATGGCTAATGTAAGAACTAGCTTTATGATTAGGGCTACTTTTAGGGTTAGGGTTAGGGTAGGTGTAGTTTTAGGGTTAATTATATTTTAGGGTGATCTGAGAGCTAGAGTTAATGTTAGGGTCAGAGTCAGGGTCAAGGTTAGTTTTAGGGTTATGGTAGGACTGGAATTAGGGCTAGGGTTAGGGCTAGGTGTAGGGTTAGGTTTTGGTTTAGGGTAAGGGTTAGAGTTAGGGCTATGGCTCCACTTTGTTTTAGGGCTAGGACTAGGTTAGGTTAGTTTTAGGATTAGTGTTAGTGTTAGGGCTAGATTTAGTGTGAGGTTTAGGATTAGGGTTGGGGTTTGATTTCAAGTTATGGTTAGATCTAGGGTTAGTGATAAGGCTAGGGTTGGGGCTAAGGTTAGAGTGAGTGTTAGGGTTACAGTACGGAAAAGGGTTAAATCTGGGAATAGGGCTAGGGCGACAGTTCGAGATAGTATTAGTGCTAGTGTTAGGGTTAGGATAAAGGCTAAATTAGGGCTAGGATCAGGTCTAGGATTAGTGCAAGGGCTAAATCTAGGGTTAGTTTAGGGTTAGATTTAGGAGAAGGGATGGGGTTTAATCTAGGTTCAGAATAAAGGCGAGGGATAAAATTAGGGATAGGGCTATAGTTAGGGGTTGGGTTAGGATCAAGGCTAGGTTTATGGCTAGAATGAGAGCTAGCGTTTGTGTTAGGGTTATGGCACAAATTAGGGCTAGGTCTAATATCAGGTCTAGAGTTATGGTTAGGTATAGTTTTAGGGTAAGTTTTATTGCTAGGTCTAATTTCAGAGTTAGGTTTAGGGTAAGGTTCAGGTATAGACCTAGGGGTATTATAATGATCAGGACAGGTTTTGGGTTTGGGTTAGGTTTAGCTTTATGATTAGTGCTCAAATTAGCATTAGGGTTAGAGAAGGGATTAGTGTAATGGATAGGATTAGATTCAGGATTCAGGTTAGGTTTAGGATTCAGTTTAGGTTTAGGTTAATGGAAAGGTTAGGGTTAGGCCTAGGGGTATTATAATGGTCAGGTCAGGTTTTTGGTTTGGGTTAGGTTGAGCTTTAGGATTAGTGCTCAAATTAGCAGTAGGGTTAGAGTAGGGATTAGTGTAATGGATAGGGTTAGGTTTAGGATTCAGGTTGGGTTTAGGATTCAGGCTAGGTTTTGGTTAATGGATAGGTTAGGGTTAGGCCTAGGGTTAGTGTTTAAGTTTATGGTTTTCGTTAGGGTAATGGATAGATTTTGAGCTATGGTTAGGGCTAGGATTATGTTTAGGATTAGGGCTAGCATTAGGGTTAGGGTTATGGTTAGGGCTAGGATTAGGGTTAGGGTTAAGTTTGGGATATGGGTTAGGCTTTAAGCTAGGGTTAGTGCTAAGGCTAGGGTTAGGTTTAGGGTTAGGTCAAGGGTTAGGGTTAGTATTAGGGATAGGGCTTTGGTTAGGATTAGTGTTATGCTTAGGGTTGTCTTATGGTTAGGTTAACTGTAAGGATCATGTATTTAGTAAGTGTTAGGACCAGTTTGAGTGTTCATTTTAGAATCAGAGCTAGGGATAGAGGTAGTTTTAGGGTTAGAGCAAGGGTCAGCATTAGGTTTAGGGTTATGGTTAGGATAATGAATAGATTTAGAGCTGGGGTTTGGGCTATGGTTATGGTTAGGATTAGGGCTAAGATTAAGGTTAGGGTTTGGGCTTGGGTTTGTTTAAGGTAAGGATTAGGATTTTAGCTAGAGTTAGGGCTAGGGCTCAGTTTAGGGTTAGGTTCAGCGTTAGGTCTATGGATAGGATTATGCAAGGTTTAGGGTATGGTTTAGAGTTAGGGCTAGGTTTATCATTAGGGTAAAGTTTAAGACCAAGTCTACAGGTAGGGTTAGGGTTAGGGGTAGGGTAAGGGTTATGATTATGCTTAGGGTTATGTTTAGGCCCAGGATTCCCTCTAGGAATTGTGTTAGTTTAAGGCATAGGGTTAAGGTTATGGCTAATGTAAGAGCTAGGACTATGATTAGGGCTAGTTTTAAGTTTAGGCTTATGACTAGGTCTAGTGTTAGGTTTAGATTTTTGGTTAGGGTCAGGTTTAGAGATAGCTTAGTGTTAAATTCAGGGTTAATTTTCAGGTTAGTGTTAGGATTAAGGTTAAAGCCAGAATTAGGACCAGGTTTATGTCTAGGGGTAGGGTTAGTCTTTGCATTAGGTTAAGTGTTATTGTTAGGGCTAGTTCTAGGTTTTGTTTAGGTATAGGGCTAGAGTTCATGCTAGATTTTTTATTAGGTTTAGGTCTAGGGCTAGTGGTAGAGTCTGGTTTAGTATAAGGTTACAAGTAGGGCTAGTGTTAAGGTTTGGTATTGGGTTAGGGACAGGTTTAGATCTAGGGTTTGTGTTATGGTCAGAATAACCGTCAGGGATTGGGTTAGGGTGTCGGATAGGTTAGAGGTAGAATGAGGGCTAGGTTTAGGACTATTAATACAGTTAGGGTTTTGATTAGCCTAAGGATTATAGATAGGTCTAGGTTTACCATTAGGTTTAGGGTTTTGCTTAGGCTTAGGTATAGATTTAGTGCTAGTGTTAGGGGTAGGGTTAGGGATAGGGGTAGTATTAAAGCTAGGTTTAGGGATTTGATTAGTGCTAGATTTTGTGTTAGCATTTGGGCTAGAATTAGGAAAATGAGTAATGTAAAAATCAGGGTTACAATTAATGTTAGATTTACGGTTAGAGTTAGGGGTAGTTCTAGTATTAGGGTTAAGTTTAAGGTCAGGATGAATTTATAGCTAGAGTTATTGTTAGGATAGGAGTCAGGGACAGGATTAGTTTTAGGGTTAGGTTTAGAACTCAAATTAGGGCTAGGTTTACTTTTAGGGTTTGCTTTAAGGTTAGAGTGGTGTTTTAGAGCTAGGGTGAGTGTTAGTGTATAAGTCAGGGTCAGGGTTAGTTTTAAGGTTAGGGTTAGAACTCAAATTACGGCTAGGATTAATTCTAGGTGTAATTTAGGGTTTGGTTTTAGTTAAGGTTTAGGGTGAGTTCTATTGCTCGGTTTTGTTTTTTCCCATAGTTATGGTTAACACTAGTTTTATGATTAGTATTAGAGTTAGGGTTAGTGTTAGTGTTAGGCTTAGGCTCATGGTTAGGTTTACATTTCAAATTAGGCTTAGATCTAGGGTTAGGCTAGGGCTAAGGGTAGGGCAAGTGTTAGGGCTAGGGTTAGGGCTAAATTTAGTTTATGGTAAGATATTGGGTTAGAACTAGGAATAGGGCTAGTGTGGTAGTTAGTCTTAGGGCTAGGGTTAGGGTTAGGTTTTCGGCTATGGTTTGTTTGGGGTAAGGGTTAGGGGTTAGCTAGATTTAGGACTAGGGCTAAGTTGAGGTTTACGTTCAGCATTAGGTCTAGTGATAGGATTACAGTAAGTTTAGGGTTAGGGGTAGGGTTAGGGCTAGGTTGATTATTAGGGTTAGGATAAGGGTTAGGGTAATCGATATGGTTAGATGTAATTTAGGTTTAGATTTAAGGTTAGATTTAGTTTTAGGGTTAAGTTTACATCATGGTTATGTTTAGGTTTCTGGTATAGTTTAGGGTTTGAGCTAGGGTTAGGGATATGGCAAGTGTTAGGTATACGGTGAGTTCTAGGGTTAGTTTTCTGGTTAGGGTTAGGGTAATGGGTATGTTCAGAGCTAGGTTTAGGGATAGGTTTAAGTTTAGGGTTAGTGTTATATTTAGTGATAGGTCAAAGTTTATATTTAGTTTAAGGGTTAGACATTGAGTAAGGTTTAGAACTAAGGCTGCACTTAGTGTTAGGACTAGGGCTAGGGTTAGGGTTGGGTTTATGCTCAGGGCTAGGTTAAGATCTAGGAGTTGCTCTAGGTTTTGTGTTAGGTTAAGGCATCGCATTAGGGCTATATGTAATGTAAGAGCTAGGATTATGATTAGGGCTAGTTGTAACTTTGGGGTTATGGCTAGATCTAGTGTTAGGTTTAGGTTTTAGGTTAGGTTCAGGTTTAGAGATAGCTTAGTGTTAAATGCAGGGTCAGTGTTTAGGTTAGTTTTAGGGTAAAGTTTAAAGCCAGAATTATCAGTAGGTTTATGTCTAGGGGTAGGGTTAGTCTTCGCATTAGATTAAGGGTTACTGTTAGGGCTAGTGCTAGGTTTTTGTTTAGGTCTAGGACTAGAGTTAAGGGTAGATTTAGGATTAGGTCTAGGTCTAGGGCTAGTGGTAGACTCAGGTTTAGTATAAGGTTACTGGTAGGGCTAGTGTTAAGGTTTGGTCTTGGGTTAGGGTCAAGTTTAGATCTAGTGTCAGTGTTAGGGTCAGAATAAGGGTCAGAGTTAGGGTTAGTGTTTGGGATAAATTAGAGCTAGAATGAGGGCTAGGTTTAGGACTATTAATAGTGTTAGGGTTTTGATTAGCCTAAGGATTATGGATAGGTCTAGGGTTACCAGTAGTGTTAATGTTTTGCTTAGGATTAGGGATAGAGGTAGAGCTAGTGTTAGGGGTAGGGTTAGGGGTAGTGTTAGTGTTAAAGCTAGGTTTAGGGCTCAGACTGTGATTTTTTTTTTTTTTTTTTTTTTTGTTAGCATTAGGGCTAGAGTTAGGGCAACAAATAATGTAATATTCAGGGTTACAATTAGGGTTAGATTTAGGATTAGTGTTTAAGGTCAGTGTTTATGGTTAGGTTTAAGGTTAGGATAAATTTAGAGCTAGGCTTATTGTTAGGATAGGAGTCAGGGACAGGGTAAGTTTTAGGGTTAGGACTCAAATTAGGGCTATGTTCACTGTTAGGGCTTGGTTTAAAGTTAGAGCGGTGTTTTAGAGCTAGGGTGAGTGTTAGTGTATAATTCAGGGTAAGGATTAGCTTTAATATTATGGTTAGAATTCAGATTAGTGCTAAGATTAATTCTAGGTGTAATTTCGGGTTTGCTTTAAGTTAAGGTTTAGGGTTAGGTCTATTGCTAATAGTTTTGAATTTGTTTTTACCCCAGGGTTAGGGTTAGCACTAGTTTTTTGATTAGTATTAGGATTAGGTATAGTTTTAGTGTTAGGCTTAGGCTTATGGTTAGGGTTATACTTAGAGTTAAGCTTAGATCTAGGGTTAGGCTAGAACTAATGATAGGACAATGGTTAGGGCTAGGGTTAGGGCTAGTGTTAGAGTTACAGTAAGGGACAGGGTTTAAACTAGGAATAGGACTACTGTGAGAGTTAGAGTTTGTCTTAGGGCTAGGATTAGGGATAGGGTTTGGATAAGGGTTAAATTAAGGCCACGATTAGGGCTAAGGTTAGTGTTTATTTTAAGACTAGCAACACGGTTATGGTTAGGATTATGTTTGGGATAAGGAATGGCGTTATAGGTAGGTGTAGAGGTAGGGTTAGTGTTAGGGGTAGGCTTAGGTTTAGGGTTATGATTAAGGCTAGATTTAGGACTATGATTAGGGCTAGTGTTTGTTTTAGGTTTAGGGCTAGAATTAGGACTAGGGCTAATATCAGGTCTAGGGTTATGGTTAAGGATAGTTTTAGGGTTAGGTTATGGCTGCATGTAGTGTAAGTGTTAGGCTTAGGGTAAGTGTCAGGTTTAGAGTTAGGGGAATTTTTAGGGGTAGGGTCTAAGGTAAGGTTTGTTTTCAGTTAGGATTTAGGTTAAGGGCTCGAATTAGCATTAAGTTTAGAGTTAGGGTAATGATAGGGTTTGGTTTAGGGTTCAGGTTAGGTTCAAGGTAATTGATAGGGTGAGCGTTAGCAATAGTGTTAGGGTTAGGCTTAGGATTAGCATTAGGGTAAGGATTATGGTTATGGTAGTGGATCGGTTTAGATCTTAGGTTAGATCTAGGGTTATGGTTAGGAATAGGTCTTGCATTTTAGTTAGGGTTAGGTTTAGACTAGGGTTAGATTTAGGGTTACGGTTATTGTAAGGGTTAGGTTTTGAGCTATTGTTAGGGCTAGGGAGAGGGTTAGTTTCAGGGTTAGGTCTAGGGATAGGATTATAGTAAAGTTAGTGTTAGGGTTAGTGTTAGGGCTAGGGTTTTCATTAAGGTTAGGTTTAGGGTTAGAGTAATGTATAGGGTTAGATATATGGTTAGGGTTAGGGTTAGATTTTGGTTTAAGTTTAGGATTATGGCTATGGTTATGTTTAGGTTTATGGTTAGGTTCAGGGTTTGAGCTCGGGTTAGGGATATGCCGAGTGTTAAATTTAGGGTTATGTCTGGGTCAGTTTTCTGGTTAGCCTTAGGTTTATAGTTAGGTTTGAGGAGAGGATTATCAATAATTTTAGTGTTAGGGTAATTGATAGGTTTAAAGGTAGGTTTAGGGATAGGGTAGGTTTAGGATTAGGGTTAAGGTTAGGGTTATTGTTAGTGATAGGTCTAGGTTTATGTTTAGGGTAAGGTTTAAGCTTTGAGCTAGGGTTAGGACTAAGGTGAGGACTAGGTTTATGTTAGGGGTAAGGTTAGGTTAGGGTAGGGTTAGGGTTACTTTTACGATTAGAGCTAGGTTTAGACCTCGGATTAGCTCTATGTTTAGTATTAGGTTTAGGCCCAGGGTTCAGGCTATAGGTAATGTAAGAACCAGTGTTATGATTAGGGCTTGTTTTAGTGTTAGAGTTATGGCTGGATCTAGAATTAGGTTTAGGTTGTGGTTAGGGTCAGGTTTAGAGGTAGGTTTATTGTTAAAGGCAGGTTCAGTGTTTGGGTTACAGTTAAAGTTAGAGTTAAAGCCAGAATTAGGACTAGGTTTTGGTCTCGGTGTAGGGTTAGTGTTTTGGTTAGGTTAAGGGTTATTGTTAGGGCTATTGCTAGGTATTTTTGTAGGTCTAGAGCTAGAGTTAAGGCTAGATTTAGGATTGGGTTTAGCTCTGGGGCTAATGGTAGGGATTGGTTTAGGTATAAATTTACCAGTAGGACTGGTGTTAGGGTTTCTTTTAGGGTTAGGGTCAGGTTTAGACCTCGGATTTGTGCTATGGTCAGAATGAGGGTCAGTGTTAGGGTTAGGGTTTGGGATAGGGTTAGAGTTAGAATGAGAACTAGGGTCTGGACTATTAATAGGGTTATTATTTGGATAGCCAAAGGATTAGGGATAGGTCTAGTGTTACCATTAGGGTCAGGGTTTTGCTTAGGGTAAGGGAAAGGGTTAGAGATAGGTTTAGGGATAGGGTTAGTGTTAGGGTTAGGGTTAGGGTTAAAGCTAAGTTTAGGGCTCACATTAGGGCTAGTTTTTGTGTGAGGTTTAAGGCTAGGGTTAGGGCAATGACAAATATAAGAACTAGGCTTACAATTAGGGTTAGTTTTAGGGTTAGGGTTAGGGGTAAGTCAAGTGTTAGGGTTAGGTTTAAGATTAGATTAATATTTATAGCTAGAGTTAGTGTTAGAATATGAGTCAGGTCAGGGTTAGTTTTAGCATTAGGGTTAGGACTCAAATTAGGGCTAGGTTTACTGTTAGATTTTGGTTTAAGTTTAGGGTGCTGTTTAGAGTTAGTGTGAGTGTTAGTATATGAGCCTGGGTCAGGGTTATTTTTAAGGTTAGGATTAGGGCTTGAATTAGGGCTAGGCTTAGTTCTAGGTGTAGTGCTAGTTTTTTGTTTAAGTTAAGGTTTTCTTGTTAGGCCTGTTGCTCGGTTTTGTTTTAGTGCTACTTTTAGGGTTAGGGGTATTTTTATGATTAGCTTTAGGGTTAGGGCGAGGGTTATGGTTTGGTATAGGATTAAGGCTAGGTTTAATGTTAGGATTAGCACTAAGTTTTGTGTTAGATTTAGGGAAATAAATAGGGCTAGGGCTAATATCAGGTCTAGGTTTACAGTTAGGGATAGTCTTAGGGTTAAGTTTATGGCTTGGTCAAAATCATCTGCTACATTCAGGGAAAGCATCAGGTTTAGAGCTAGGGGTATTATTAGGGTCATGGTCAGTTTTTGGGTTTGGTTTAGGTTAATGTTTAGTTTTAGGGCTCATAATAGTATCAAGATTAGAATTAGGGTAAAGGTAATGGATAGGTTTAGGTTTAGGGTACTGAATATGTTTTTGGTTTGTGATAGTTTTATGTTTAGGCCTAGGGTTAGCATTATTGTCATGGTTATCATTAGGGTAATTTATCAGGTTAGGGCTAGGTTTAGGGCTAGGTTTAGGTTAGGAGTAGGGCTTGAGTAAGTGTTAGGGTCAGGGTTAGGGCGATTGTTAGTGTTAGGATTAGGTTTCGGGTATCGTTTAGGGTTTGAGCTAGGGTTAGTGCTAGGGCTAAGGTTAATTTAGGGTTTTGTCTAGGGTTATGGTCATGGTTAGTGCTAGGGTTAGTTTTAGGGCTAGGGCTAGAGTTAGGGTAATAGGTTTAGATGGATGTCAAGTTAGAGAGAATGTTAGGTTTAGGGTAGCATCTGGTTTAGGTTTAGAATTAAGGTTAGGGTTTTAGCTAGCTCAGGGTTAAGATTAGGGTTCGGTTCACTGTTAATTTTAGGGTTAGGTTTATATTTAGGATTAGAGTATGTTTAACTTTAGGTCTAGTGTTATCATTGTGTTTAAGTTTAGCATTAGGTTAATGGGTAGTGTTCGAGCTAGTGTTAGGGCTAGGATTAAGGTTAGGATTAGGGCTAGGGTTAGGGTTAGGGTTATGTTTTTGGTTAGTGTTAAGGTTAGGTTATGTTTAAGGCTTAGGGATTGAGCTAATATTATGGCTAGGGTGAATGTTAGGTTTAGGCTAGGGTAGGGTTACTGTTAAGATTAGGGCTAGGGTTAGCATTAGGTTTAGGGTTATGGTTAAGGTAATGGATGGAGTTAGAGCTAAGGTTTGGGCTATGGTTATGGATAGGATTAGGGCTATGTTAGGGTGAGGTTTTGGGTTTTGATGAGGGTTAGGATTATGGTAAGGCTAAGGGTTTGAGCTAGGATAGGGCTAGGACGAGGGTTAGGGTTAGATTTAGGGCTAGTTGAAGGTTAGAGTTATGCTTATGGTTAGGTTTAAGGCTACAATTAGGGCTAGGTTTTGTGTGAGGTTTAGGGCTAGTGTTAGGTGTATTAGTAATTTAACAGCTAGAGTTACGGTTTTGACTCTATTTAGGGTTCATCTAGTGTTAGGGTTAGTTTTGGGGTTAAAATAAGTTTTAGAGCTAGGAGATTTTTTTAAGTTAATTGTCAAATTTTAGGTTAGGATTAGGTTTAGATTTAGGTCCAGAATGAGGACTAGGGTTAGGTATAGGGGTAGGGTTAGTATTTGGGTTGGGTTAAGGGTTATTATTAGGGCTAGGGCTAGGTTATGGCTATATTTAGGATTAGGTTTAGGTCTAGGGCTAGTGTTAGTGTTAGGTTTAAGTATAGGATTACCGGTAGGGCTAGTGTTAGGTTTTGGATAAGGTTTAGGTTCAGGTTTAAACCTAGGTTTATTGTTAAAGTCAGAATAAGTGTCAGGTTTAGGTTTAAGATTTGGCTTAATTTAGAGCAAGAATTAGAGCTAGGGTTAGGACTAGTAATAAAGTTAGTGTTTGGAGTAGGCTTAGGATTAGGGTTAGGAGTAGGGTAGCAATAGTGTGAGGGTTTGGCTTAGGGAAATGGATAGGGTTAGAGCTAGGGTTAGGACTAGGGATAGGGTTAGGGTTACTACCAGGGTTAGAGTTAGGGATAAAGATAGGATTAGGCCTTGGATTAGGGCTAGTTTTTGTGTTAGGGTTACGACTATTGCTAATGTAAGAACTGGCCTTACGATTAGAAATAGTCTTAGGGTTAGGTTTAGGGTGAGGTGTAGTGTTAGAATTAGGTTTAGGGATAGGGTGATGTGTAGAGCTAGCGTTAGTTTTAGGGTCAGAGTCAGGATTAGTATTAGTCCTAGGGTTAGGGTTAGGTCTTGAATTAGGGCTAAGTTTAAGGCTAGATGTAGGGTTAGGGTTTGGCTTACGTTAAGGGTTAAGGTAAGTGCTATGGCTTGGTTTTGCTTGATTGCAAGGGCAAGTTTTAGAGCTAGTTTTCAAATTAGCATTAGGTTTAATGCTAGTGTTAGGGTATGGTTTAGCCTTATTGTTAGGGTTAGATTTAGAGTTAGAGTTAAATCTAGGTTATGGCTAGGGTTAGGGCTAGTTTTTTGGTTATCATAAGGGATAGTGTAAGAACTAAGGATAGGGCTAGAGTGAATGTTAGAGATAGTCTAAAGGTTAGGGTTTTATAGGGTTAGGGTTAGGGCTTTATTAGGGCTAGGATTAGAGCTAGGGTTAGTATTAATGCTAAGCCTAGGTTTAGGGGTATTGTTAGGGTTATGGTTATGGTTAGGCATGATGTCATAGCTAGGTTTAGAACTAGGGTGAGGGTCAAAATTAGGGTTAGGTCTAGTATTAGGGTTAGAGTTAGGATTAAGGCTAAGTTTTGGGCTAGGATTAGGGCTAGGGTTTGTGTTAGGGTTAGGGCTTCATTAGTGCTAGAGCTAATGTCAGGTCTAAGATTATGGTTAGAGATAGTTTTACGGTTAAGATTATGGATAGGTATAGTGCAAGGGTTAGGTTAAGTTTTAGGGAAAGGTTTACCCTAATAATTCTAGCGGCATTATTAGGGTATGGTACATGGTTCTGGTTTGGATTAGTTTAATGTTTAAGTTTAGGGTTCAAATTAGTGTTAGAATTAAGGTTAGGAATAGTTTTATGGATATGGTTAGGTTTAGGGTTCAGGTAGTTTTACTGTAATGGATAGGATTATGGTTAGGAATAGGGTTATGGTTACCCTAGGGTTAGCAGTAGGTTTAGGGTTAGGGTAAAGGTAATGGATATGATTAGAGCTAGTGTTAGGGCCCGGGTTATAGTCAGGATTAGGGCTAGGGTTAGGGTTAGGTTTTGGGTCATTGCAAGGGTTAGGGTTAGCATTAGATTTAAGGTAAGGGTTAGGGCTAGGGTTAGAGTTATTGTTAGTGTTAAAGCTAGTGTTAGGGCTCTGATTTGGGTAGGTTTTGGGTCAGGTTAGCGCTAGGGTTAGGACTACAGCTAATGTAAGAACTAGGGTTATGATTAGGGCTACTTTTAGGGTCAGGATTAGGGCTAGGTCTAGTGTTGGTGTTTGATGTATGTATTGGGTGATGTTTAGAGCTAGGGTTAATGTAGGGTCAGAGTCAAGGTCAGGGTTAGTTTTAGGGTTAGGGATAGGAATCAAATTAGATCTAGGTTTAGGTCTATGTGTAGGCTTAGGGTTTGGTTTAGGTTAAAGGTTAGGATTAGGGCTATGGCTCTGTTTTGTTGTAGGTCTTGGGCTAGATTAGGGCTAGTTTTAGGATTATCATTTGTGTTACAACTTGTGTTAGTGGAGATTTAGGCTTAAGTTTAGAGTTACATTTACAGTTAGGGTTAGATGTATGATTAGGGGTAGGGCTTGGGTTAGGGCAAAGGTTAGGGCAAGTTTTAGGGTTATAGTAAGTGTTGGGGTTAGAACTAGAAATAGGATTAGGGCAAGAGTTAGAGTTTGTCTTAGGGCTAGGGTTAGGTTACGTTTAAGGCTAAATTAGGGCTAGGATTAGGTCTAGGGTTTGTGCTAGGGTTAGGCCTAGTTTTAGGCTTAGGGATACAGTTAGGTTTAGGGGAAGAAATGGGTAATAGACCTAACATTAGCCCTAAGGGTAATGGATAGAGTTAGAGTTATGGTTTGGCCTATGGTTATGGCTAGTTTTAGCATTAATGATATGGTTAAGTCTAGTTTAGGGTTAGGTTTTCCATTAGGAAAAAGTTTCGAGCTAGAGTTTTTTTAAGGGTAAGTGTCAGTGTTCAAGTTATGATTAGGTTTATAATTAGGTTCAGCATTAGGACTAGGTTAGGTCTAGGGGTAGGGTTAGTGTTTGGGTTAGGTTAATTGATATTGTTAGGGCTAGGGCTAGATTTCTTTTTAGGGCTAGGTCTAGAGTTATTGCTAGATGAAGGATTAGGTGTAGGTCACCGTCTAGTGTTAGGTTTAGGTATAGGTATAGGTATAGTGGTACAGGTTGCGCCAATGTTAGTGGTCGGTTTAGGGTTAGGGTCAGGTTTAGACCTACTGTTAGTGTTAGGGTCAGAATAAGGGTCAGGGTTAGGATTAGGTTTGGCATAGGGATAGAGCTAGATTGAGGGCTAGTGTTAGGACTAGTAATAGAGTTAGGGTTTGGGTTAGGCTAAGGATTAAGTTTAGGACTCGGGTAGCTTTAGAGTTAGAGTTTGCCTTAGGGTAAAGGATAGGGTTAGCACTATGGTTAGGGCTAGACTTAGGGCTAGGCTTAGCGTTAGGGATAGGGTTAGGGCTAGGTATAGAGTTAAAGCTAGTGTTAGGGCTCAGATGAAGGCTAGGTTTTGTGTTAGCTTATCTTCTACAGCTAATGTAAGACCTCGGGTTATAATTAGGGCTAATTTTAGGGTTATTTTTATGTCTAGGTCTAGTACTCATTTAGGTTTAGGTTTAGGGGTATGTATAGGGAAATGGATAGGTTAGGGTTAGGGAATATGTTAGGGTTAGGCCGAAGGTTAGCATTAGGTTTAGGGTTCGGGTTAGTGTAATGGATAGGGTTAGAGCTAGGGCTAGGGTCATGATTAGAGATAGGGCTAGGGTTAGGGTTAGGGTTAGTGTAAGGATTAAAGTTAGTGTTAAGTTTAGGGTAAAGGTTAGAGCTACATTTAGGTTTAGAGATAGGGTTAAAGCTAGGGTTTGGGCTCAGATTAGGGCTAGGTTTAGTGTTTTGTTAGTGCTAGTGTTAGGGATATGGGTAATGTAAGAACTAGGGTTAATATTAGGGCTAATTTTATAGTTACTGTTAGAGATAGTCTAGTTTTAAGGTTAGGTTTAAGTTTAGGATGATTTTTTGAGCTAGGGTTAGTGTTAGGATCAGAGTTGGTGTCAGGATTAGTTTAAAGTTAGGAATAGGACTTGAATTAGGGGTAGGCTTAGGGCTACATGTAGGGTTAGGATTTGGTTTAGGTTACGGTATATGGTTAGTGCTATAGCTCTGTTATGTTTTAGGACTAAGACTAAAGTTAAGGGTTGTTTTACAATTAATGTTAGTGTTATTGCTAATGATAGGGTGAACTTAGACTTAGGGGTATATTTAGAGTTATGGTTAATTCTAAGGTTAGGGCTATGGCTAGGTTTAGGGCTAAAGTTAGGTCTAATGTTTGGATTATTGTAAGGGATAGGTTAAGAACTAGGAATAGGGATAGGCGAGAGTTAGATTTAGTCTTAAGGCTAGGATTAGAGTTATTTTTAGTATTAAACTAGGCCTAGAAAAAGTTCTAGGATTAATGTTAGTGTTAGGCCTAATCTTATGGTTGTGTTTAGGGTTATGTTTAGGGTTAGGTTTAGGGGAAGAGATGGGGTTATGGTAGGTTTAGTGCTAGGGTGATGATTAGAATTAGGATTAGGGATAGGGTTAGGATTAAGGCTAGATTTGTGGTTAGGATGAGGGCTAGGGTTTTTGTTAGGGTTAGGGCAAGTTTTAGGGATAGGGATAATGTCAGCTTTAGGTTTATGGCCAGGAATAGATATAGGGTTAAGTTCATGGTTAGGTCTTGTATAAGGGTCGGGTTTAGGGTAAGGATCAAGTATAGAATTAGGTGTTTTTAGGGTAAGCATCAGGTTTTTGTTATGGGTTAGTTTAAGTTATAGGGATAGGGCTCAAATTAGTGTTAGGGTTAGAGTTAGATTTAGGGTAATGAAAAGGTTTAGGTTTAGGATTCAGGTTAAGATTATGGTTATGGGTATGGTTAGGGTTTGTGATAGGGTCAGGGTTAGGCCTAGGGTTAGCATTTGGGTTATAGTTATTGTTAGGGTAAAATAGCATTATAGCTAGGGTTAGGGCAGGGTTTTGATTAGGATTAGGGCTAGAGTTAGGGTTAGGTTTAAGGCTTGGGCTAGGGTTACGGTTTGGGTTAGGTTTATGGTATGGGTTAGGTTTTGAGTTAGGGTTAGTGCTAGGGTGAGAGTTAGGTTTATTGTTATGTCCAGTATTAGTTTTATGGTGAAATTTAGGTTTAGTTTTAGGATTAGGGCTACAATAACCTTTAGAGTTAATGGGAGGGTTAGATGTTGAGATAGAGTTAGGAGTAGTTTTAAGTTTAGGGTTAGTGATAGCGTTAGTGCTAAGGTTATCTTTAGAGTTAGATTAATGGATAGGGTTAAATGTCAGGTTAGGGCTAGGGGTAGTTTTAGGTTTAGGGTTAGTGTTAGGGTTAGGGCTAAGGTTATACTTAGATTTAGGGTAATGGATAGGGTTAGATATCAGGTTAGGGTTAGGGGTAGTTTCAGGTTTATGGTTAGTGTTCGGGTTTGGGCTAGGTTTAGGGTTAGACTATAGTTTAGGGTTTATCTAGATTTAGGGCTATGGCGAGGGTTAGGTTTAGGGTTAGGTCTAGGATTAGGTTTACAGTTAGGGTTAGAGATGGGGTTATCATTAGGTTTAGGGTTAGGGTTAAGGTAATGGATTATTTTAAAGATAGTATTATGGCTAGTATTAACATTATGATTAGGTCTAGGGTTAACATTAGGTTTAGGAATAGGGCTAGAGTTATGTTTAGGGTTAGGGTTAGGGTTTTAGCTAGGGTTAGGTCTAAGGTGAGGGTTAGGGTTAGTGTGAGAAATCGGGTTAGGGTTAGGGTTATGCTTAGGGCTAGGTTTATTCCTAGGATTAGGGTTAGGTTTTGTGTTTGGTTTAGAGCTAGGGTTAGTGCTATGGCTATATAAGGGCTAAGGTTGTTAAATTTATGGCTAGGTCTAATGTTAAGTTTAGGTTTTGGTTAGGAACAGTTTTAAAGCTAAGTTTAGTGTTAGTGTTATGGTCTGTGTTTGGATTCGGGTTACGGTTAATGTTAGAGCCTAAATTAGGATAGGTTGGGTCAAGAGGTACGGCTAGTGTTTTGGTAAGGTTAACGGTTATCATTAGGGCTATGGCTAGGTTTTTGTTTAGGTCTTGGGTGAGAGATATGGCTAGATTTAGGATTAGGTTTATTTCTAGGGCTAGTGTTAGGGTTAGGTTTATGGTTAGGGTCAGAATAAGGCTCAGGGTTTTGGTTAGTGTTTGGGTTATGATTATAACTAGAATGATGGCTAGGGTTAGGACTAGTTATAGAGCTAGGATTTGTGTTAGGCTAAGGTTTAGTGTTAGGACGAGTGTTAGCATTAGGGTTAGGGTTTGCTTTAGGGTTAGGGATAGGATTAGAGATAGGGTTAGGGTTAAGTTTAGGGGTAGTGTTAGTGTTAGGTTTAGTTATACATTTATTGCTAGTGTTAGTTATAGAATTCGGTTTAGGGTTAGGGTCAGGTTTAGACAAATGGTTACTCTTTGGGTAAGAACAAGTGTCAGGTTTGGGTTATGGTTAGAGCTAGAATGAGGGCTAAGATTAGGACTTGTAATAGGGTTAGGGTTTGGTTTAAACTTAGGATTAGGGTTAAGGTTAGTGTTAGCATTATGGTTAGGGTTAACTTAGGGTAATGCATAGAATTAGAGCTAGGGTTAGGGCTACATTTAGGCTTAGGGTTAGGACAATATTAGGGTAAGTTTTAGGGTTAAAGCTAGGGTTAGGTCTCAGTTTAGAGCTGGGTTTTGGTTAGAGTTAGGGCTAAGTTTAAAGTTATGGCCAATGAATGGACTAGTGTTATGATTTGGGCTAGAAATAGGATTAGGGTTAGGACTAGGTCTACTGTTAGTGTTAGGTTTAGAGTTAGGGTGGTGTTTAGAGCTAGGGTTAGTGTAAGGGTCAAATTCAATGTCAGAGTAAGATCTAGGGTTAAATTTTGGACTCGTGTTAGGGCTAGGATTAGGGCTAGGTGTAGGGTTAGGTTTTGGTTTAGGTTAAGTATTAAAGTTAAGGCTATGTCTCTGTTTTATTTTAGAACTAGGATGATGGTTAAGGCTAGTTTTAGGATTAGCATTAGGTTTAGGGCTAGTGTTAGTGTGAGGTTTAGGCTTAGGGTAAAAGTTAGATTTAGAGTTAGGATAAGATCTAGGGTTAGGTCTAGGGCTAAGGATAGGTCTAACATTACATCTAGGTTTATGGCTAGGATTAGGGTTAATGTAAGGGATAGGGTTAGAGCTAAGGATAGGGCTAAGGTGAGAGTGAGAGTTAGACTTAGGGCTAGGCTTAGGATTTGTGTTAGGTATAGGGCTTAATTTGGTCTAAGTTTATGGTTATTTTTTTGCCTAGGGTTAGTTTTAGGCTTAGGGTTTGTTTAGTGTAAGCGATGGGGTGAGAGCTAGGTTTAGGGCTAGGACGAAGGTTAGAATTATGGTTAGGGCTAGGATTTCAATAGAGTTATAATTAAGTCTAGGTTTAGGGCTAGAATGAGGGCTAGGGTGTTACGGATAGGGCTAGGATTAGTGTTAGGACAAATGTCAGGTCTAGAGTTACTGTTAGGGATAATTTTAGGGTTAGGTATATGGCTATGTATAGTTTAAGGGTTAGGTTTAGGGTGAGGGGTCATATTTAGATCTAGGGATATTATTAGGGTCAGTGTCAGGTTTAGGGTTTTGTTTAGGTTAGGGTTTAGATTTAGGGCTCGAATTAGCATTGAGGTTTGAGTTAGGTTAATGAGAGCGTTAGGTTTAGGGTTAAGGTTAAGTTTAGCATAATGGATAGGGTTATGGTTAGGAATAGGGTTAGATTTAGGCCTAGAGTTAACATTATAATTAGGGTTATGTTTAGAGTAATTGATAAGGTTATAGCTAAGTTTAGTGCTAGGCTTATGGATAGGATTAGGGCTAGGGTTAGGGTTAGGTTTAGGGCTATGTTTTGTGTTAATGTTAGGGCTAGGATGACAGCTAGGGCAAATGTCAAGTCTACTGTTATGGTTAGAGATAGTTTTAGGGTTAGGATTATGGCTAGGTCTAGTATAAGGGTTACGTTTAGGGGTAGAGTCAGGGCTAGAGCTAGGTATATTATTATAGGAAGGGTCAGAGTTACGGTTTGGGTTAGGATAAGATTTAGGTTTAGGGCTCAAATTAGCATTAGAGTTAGGGTTAGGGTAATGATAGGGTTAGGTTTAGGTTTAGGTTAGGTTTAGGTTAATGAATAAGGTAAAGGTTAGGGATAAGGTTAAGTTTAGGCCTAGTGTTACCATTAGGGTTATGGTTATGTTTAGGGTAATGGATAGGGTTAGAACTAGTGATAGGTATAGGGTTATGGTTAGTATTCTTGCTAGGGTTAGCATAATGTTTAGGGCTAAGTTTTGGGTTAGGGTTAGGGTTAAAGCTAGGATTAAGGCTCGAATTAGGGCTAGGTTTGGGGTTTTGTTAGGGCTAGGGTTAGGGCTATGGTTAATTTATGAACCAGTGTTACAATTATTGCTAGTTTTAGGGTTAGGTTTAGGGCTAGGACTAGTGTTGCTAAGTTTAGGATTAGGGTGATGTTTAGAGCAAGGGTTATTGTTAGGGTCAGTGTGAGGGTAAGGGTTAGTTTTAGGGTTATGTTTAGGATTCTAATTAAGGCTAAAGATAGTACTAGGTGTAGGGTTAGGCTTTACTTTAGGTTGAAGGTGAGGGTTAGGGCTATGACTCAGTTTTGTTTTAGGTCTAGGACTAGGGTTAAGTCTAGATGTTTGATTAGTGTCAGGGTAAGAGCTAGTGTTAGAGTGAGGTTTCAGCATAGGTTTAGGGTTAGATATAGAGTTAGGGTTAGATCTAGGGTTAGGGCTAGGGCTAGGGTTAGGGCTTGGATTAGGGTTATTATAAGAAATATGGATAGAACTAGGGATATGGCTAGGTTGAGAATTAGAGTTAGAGGTTTAGGGTTAGGGTTAGGGTTAGTACTAAATTGGGGCTAGGATTAGGGGTAGGGTTAGTGTTAGCATTAGGCCTAGGTTTTGGGCTAGGGTTAGGTTTAGCATTGGGGTTAGGGTTAAGTTTAGGGAAATTGGTGGTATTATAGCTAGGTTTAGGTGTAGGGTTAGTGTTAGGGTTTGGCCCAGGGTTGGGCTAGGGTTATTGTTAACATTGGGGTTAGGGTTATGTTTAGGGGAATGGGTGGGGTTATAGCTAGGTTTAGGGCTAGGGTAAGGGTTAAAATTAGGATTAGGATTAGCGTTATGGTTCAGTTTAGGTAAGGCTAGGATTAGGGCTATAATGAGGGGTAATTTTTCTGATATGTTTACAACTAGATCTCAGGCTAGGGCTAATATCAGGTCTAGGGTTATGGTTAAGGATAGTTTTAGGGTTAGGTTATGGTTAGGTCTAGTGTAAGGTTTAGGTTTATGTTAAAGGTCAGCTTTAGAGCTAGGGTTATTATTAGGGTCAGAGTCAGTGTTGGCATTTGGTTTAGGTTAAGGGTTAGGTTTTAAGCTTGAATTAGCATTAGGTTTAGGTTTACAGTTAGGGTAATGGGTAGGGTTTAGTTTAGGTTTCAGTTAAGTTTTAGGGTAATGGAGGGTTAGGTTTAGTGAACGGGTTAGGGTTTGGATTATGGTTAGGGTTATGTTTAGTGTAATGGATAGATTACAGCTAGTGTTAGGGCTAAGTTACAGTTTAGATTAAGTCTAGGATTAGAGTAAGGTTTAGGAATAAGGCTAGGGTTTAGATTAGGATAAGTGTTAGGGTTAGGGTTATGTTAGGTTTAGGGGTAGGGTTATGTATATTTTAGGGTAAGGTTTAGTGTTTGAGCTAGGGTTAGGGCTAGCACGAGTGTTAGGTTTAGGTTTAAGTCTAGGTTTCTATTTATGGTTATAGTTAGGTTTAGTGTTAGAGATAGAGTTTTAATTAGGGTTAGTGTTAGGGTTAGGGTAATGGATAGGGTTAGAGCTAATGATCGGGCTAGGGTTAATGTTAGGATTAGGGCTAGGGTTAGTGTTTAGGATAGGGCTAGGATTATGTTTCATTTAAGGGTTAGGCTTTGAGCTAGTGTTAGGTCTAAGGCGAGGGTTAGGGTTAGGGTTAGGTTTAGGGATAGGGTTAGGCTTATGTTTATGCTTAGAGCTAAGTTTAGGCCTAGAATTGGGGCTATCTTTTGTGTTAAGTTTAGGGCTATCGTTAGTACTATGGTTAATATAAGAGCAAGGTTGTGTTTAGGATTAGTTTTAGGATTAGGGTGATGTATAGGTCTAGTTTAAAGCTAGGTTTAGTGTTAGAATCAGGTTTAAATCAGTGTTAGTCAGGTTTAAAGCTACGTTTAATGTTAGAATCAGGGTCAGTGTTTGGGATAGGTTTAGCATTATGGTTAGAGCCAGAATTAGGACTAGGTTTAGGTCTAGGGACAGGGTAAGTGTTTGGTTTAGGTTAAGGGTTATTGTTAGGGCTAGTGTTAGGTTTTTGTTTATGTCTAGGTCTAGAGTTATAGCTATATTTAGGATTAGCTTTGGGTCTAGGTCTAGTGTCTGCTTTAGGATAGTGTATAGGTTTACTGGTAGGTATAGAGTTAGGGTTTGGTTTAGGTATAGGATCCGGTTTAGACCTAAGGTTACTGTTAGGATCAGATGAGGGTCAAGGTTAGGGTTAGAGCTAGAATGAGGGCTAGGTTTAAGATTAGAAATACAGTTAGAGTTTAAGTTAGGCTAAGAATTAGGGTTAGGATTAGGGTTAGCATTTGGTTTAGGGTTTGGCTTAGGGTAAGGTTTAGGGTTAGAGCTAGGGTTAGAGCTAGGGTTAGGGTGAGGGTTAGGGCTAGTGTTAGGGTTAAGATTAGGGTTAAAGTTAGGGTTAGAGCTGGATTAGGGTTAGGATTTGTGTTAGAAATAGATACGAATAATGTACTAACTAGGGTTATGATTAAGGATTGTTTTAGGATTACGGTTAAAGCCAGTTCTACTCTTAGAGTTAATTTTATCTTAGGGTGATGTTTAGAGATATGATTAGTGTTAGTGTCAACTTTAGGGTAAGAGTTAATTTTAGAGTTAGGGTTAGGGCTAGGTGTAGGTTTAGGTTTTTGGTTTAGGTTAAGGGTTAGTGTTAGGGCTATGGCTTGGTTTTGTTTTATGTCTAAGTCTAGGGGTAGGGCAAGTTTTAGGATTAGTGTTACGGTTATGGTAGTGTTGGGTTTTAGTTTAGGCTTATGTTTAGAGTTAAATTAAGAGTTAGGTTTAGATTTAGAGTTAGGTTTAGATATAGGGTCATGGTCACAGCTAAATTTTGAGTTAGGTTATGGTTAAGGGTTAGGGTTCTAATTATCATTAGGATGAGGGTTAAGGTTAGGGTAATGGATATGGTTAGGTTTATGGTTCAGGTTAGGTTCAGGTTAATAGATAAAGTTAGGGTTAGAGATAGGTTTAGTGTTATCCTAGGGTTAGCATTAGTGTTAGGGTTAAGGTAGGGTAATGGATATGGTTAGAGCTAGGGATAGGATTAAGGATAGGGTTAGGTTTAAGTTTAGGGCAAGTTTTAGTGTTAGGGTTAGGTTTAAGGTAATGGTTAGGGCTAGGGTTAGGGTTAGGGTCAAAACGAAGCATGGGGCTCAAATTAGGGCTAGGTTTTTGGTTAGGTTAGGGCTAGGATTAGGGCTAAAACTAATGTAAGGAGTGGCTTATGATTATAGCTACTTTTAGAGTTAGGGTTATGGATAGGTCTAGTTTTAGGGTTAGGTATATTTTTACAGTGATGTTAGAGCTACAGTTAGTATTAGGGTCAGAGTCAGTGTCAAGGTTAGTTTTAGGATTGGGTAAGAGTGGAATTAGGGCTAGGGTTAGGGCTAGGTGTAGGTTTAGGTTTGTTTTAGGTTAAGGGTTATGGTTAGGGCTGTGGCTCAGTTTTGATTAGTGCTAGTACTAGGTTAGGACTACTTTTAGGATTAGCATTAATATTATTGCTAGTTTTAGTGGGAGGTTTACACTTAGGGTTATGGTTAGATTTATAGCTATGGTTAGATCTAGAGATAGTGGTAGGGATAAGTTTAGGGCTAAGGTTAGAGCAAGTGTTAGGGTTATGGTAAGGGATTGGGTTAGAATTAGTAATAGGGCTAGGAGACAGAGTTAGTCTTAGTGCTAGTGTTAGGGTTAGGATTAGACCTAAATTAGGGCTAATAAATCTAGGATTAGTGTTAGGGTTAAGTCTAGGTTTAGGGTAAGGGTTAGATTTCGGGGAAGGGATGGGGTTTTATCTAGGTTCAGAAGTAGGGCGAGGGATAAAATTAGGGATAGAGTAGTGTTAGGGTTCGGTTTGGGATAAAGGTTAGGTTTAGGGCTAGGATGAGGGCTAGCGTTTGTGTTAGGGTTATGGCAAGAATTAGGGCTCTGGCTAATATCAGGTCTAGGGTTATGGTTAGAGAGAGTTTTGGGGTAAGGTTTATGGCTATGTCTAGTGTCAGAGTTCAGTTTAGGGTAAAGTTTAGGTATAGACCTAGGGGTATTATAATGGTCAGTGTTAGGTTTTGGGTTATATGGAGATTTAGAGTGAGGGCTCACATTACTGTTAGGGTTAAAGTTAGGGTTAGGATAATGGATAAGGTTAGTTTTAGGCTTCAGGTCAGGTTTGGGTTAATGGATAGAGTTAGGGTTAGGCCTAGGGGTAGCATTAGGTTTATGGTTATCATTAGGGTTATGGATAGGGTTAGAGTTAGGGTTAGGTCTAGGGTTATATTTACGATTAGGGCTAGAGTTAGAGGTAGGTTTAGGGTTAAGTCTAGGGTTAGGATTAGAGTTAAGTTTAGGGTACTGGTTAGGGTTTGAGCAAAAATTAGTGCTACGTCTAGGGTTCGGATTAGTGTTAGGTCGTGGATTAGTGTTAGGGCTAGAGTTATAATTAGGGTTAGGGTAATGGACAGGTTTAGATGTCAAGTGAGGATTAGAGTTATGTTTAGGACAATGGTTAGTGTTAGGTTTAATGTAATTTTTAGGGTTTGAGCTAGGGTTAGGACTAAGGCAAGGGTTAGGTTTAGGGTTATGGTTAGAGTATTTTAGGGTTACGGCTACTGTTATCATGAGTTTTATGTTTAGGTTTAGGGTAATGTGAGGTAGAGCTAGGATCAAGGCTAGGGTTAAGTTTAGGAATAAGGCTAGGGTTAGGGTTAGGCTTAGGCTTAGGGGATCCTTATGGTTAGATTAAAGGTAGGTTAGAATCAGAGCAAGGGATAGAGGTAGTGTTAGGGTGAGGGCTAGGCTTAGCAATATGTTTAGAGTTATGGTTAGGGTAATGGATAGATTTAGAGCTATGGTTTGGGCTATGGCTATGGTTAGGTTTAGGGCTAGGATTAGGGTTAGGGTTTGGGCTAGGGTTTGTTTAGGGTAAGGGTGACGGTTTGAGTTAGAGTTAGAGCTAGGGCTAGGACGAGGGTGGGGTTCATTGTTAGGTCTAAGAATAGGATTATGGTATGTTTAGGGTTAGAACTAGTGTTATAATTAGGGTTAAGATAAGGGTTAAGGTAATGGATATGGCTAGATGTAGGTTTGGGTTTATAAGGTTAGGATAAGGATTAAGTTAATGGATATGACTAGATTAGTTTTGGGTTTATGGTTAGGTTTAGGGTTAGATTTAGTTTTAGGGTTATGATTAAGGTATTGTTACTTTTAGGGTCATGGTACATGTTAGGGTTTGAGCTAGGGCTAGGGCTATGATGAGTGTTAGTTTACAGTTAGGACTAGGGTAAGTTTTATTGGTTAGGGTTATGGTTAGTGTTAGGGTTATGGCTAGGGTTATCAATAGGTTTAGGGTTAGGTTTAGGGTAATGGGTAGGTTTAGAGCTAGATTTAAAGATAGGGTTAAGTTTAGCACTAGGGTTAGACTTAGGGATAGGTCTAAGTATATTTTTAGGGTAAGGGTAAGGCATTGAGTAAGATTTAGGACTAAGGCTAGGGTTGGGTTTAGGATTAGGTCTAGGGTTATGGTTAGGATTATGCTTAGGGCTAGGTTTAGGCCTAGGATTTGCTCTAGGTTTTTTGTTAGGTTAAGGCATAGGTCTAGGGCTACAGGTAATGTAAGAGCTAGGATTATGTTTAGGGCTATATTTAGGATTAGGGTTATGGCTTAGTCTAGTGTTAGGTTTAGGTTTTCGGTTAGGCTCAAGTTTAGAGATAACTTAGTGTTAAATGCAGGGTCAGTGTTCAGGTTAGAGTTAGAGTTGAGGTTAAAGCCAGAATTAGGACTAGGTTTATGTCTAAGGGTAGGATTAGTCATTGTGTTCGGTTAAGCATTATTGTTAGGGCTAGGGCTAGGTTTTTGTTTAGGTCTAGGGTTGGAGTTTAGGCTAGATTTAGGATTAGGTTTAGGTCTGTGGCTAGGGGGTAGGGTCAGGTTTAGATATAAGTTTACTGGTAGGGCTAGTATTAGGGTTTGGTATGGGGTTAGGGTCAGGTTTAGACCTAGGGTTAGTGTTATTGTCAGAATAAGGGTCAGGATTGGGTTAGCGTTTGGGAAAGGGTTAGAGCTAGAATGAGGAATAGGTTTAGGACTATTAATAGGGTTAGGCTTTTGATTAGGCTAAGGATTAGGGATAGGTCTATGGTTATCATTAGGGTTAGGGTTTGCTTATGATTAGGTATAGGGATAGAGCTTTTGTTAGGAGTAGGGTTTATGTTAGGGTAGGGTATGATGTTAGAGCTAGGTTTATTTCTAGGTTGAGGGTTAAAATTAGGGTTAGGGATAGGGTTAAGTGTAGGGTTAGGATTAAAACTAGTGTTAGTCATAGGGTAAATGATTAGGGTTTTGATTAAGGATAGTCAAATCATAGGGTTATGATTAAGGATAGTTTGGGGGATAAATTTATGACTAGGTATAGAATAAGGATTAGGATGAGTCTTAGGGCCACGTTTAGAGTTAGGGGTATTATTATGGTCAGAGTCAGAGTTAGGGTTTGGTTCAGGATAAGGTTTAGGATTAGGGCTCAAGTTAGCATTATGGTTAAGGTTAGAGTTAGGGTAATGATATGGTTAGGGTTAAGATTCAGGTTATGTTTATGGTAATGTATAGGTTAGGGTTAGTGCTAGGGTAAGGCTGAGGGTTAGCATTAGGTTTATTATTTGGAATAGGGTAATGGATAGGGTTAGAACTAGGGTTAGGACTAGGGATATGATTAGGATTAGGGCTAGGTTAAGGGTTAGGTGTAGGGTTAATGCAAGGATTAAAGTTATGGTTAGGTTTAGGGTAAGGGTTATGGCTAGGTTTAGGGTTAAATCTAGGGTTGTGTCTCGGCCATATTTAGGTTACATTAGAGCTCTTGTTAGGGATACGGCTAATGTAAGAACTAGGGTCAAAATTAGGGCTTGTTTTAGGGTTACATTTAGTGTTAAGTCTAGTTTTATAATTAGGTTTAGTTTTAGGGTGATATTTGAACTAGGGTTAATGGTAGGGTCAGAAAGGTTCAGGGTTAGTTTTAGGGTTAGGGATTGGACTCATATTTGGGTAGACTAAGGGCTAGATGTAGGGTTAGGATTTGGTTTAGGTTAAGGAATAGGGTTAGTACTGTAGCTTGGATTTGTTTTAAGGCTAAGGCTAAATTTAAGTGTAGTTTTACGATTAAAGTTAGTGTTATTGCTAGTGTAGGGTTAGTTTAGGCTCAGGGGTGCATTTAGAATTATAACTAATTCTAGGATTAGGGATATGGCTAGTGTTAGAGCTAATGTTAGAGCTAGAGTTTGGGTATGATAAGGGATTGGGTTAGAACTAGAAATAGGGCTAGGGCAAGAGTTAGAGTTAGTCTTAGGTCTAGGGTAGGGTTAGAGTTAGGCTAAATTAGAGCTAGGAATAGGTCAAGGGTTACTGTTAGGATTAGGCCTAGGATTAGGGCTATGTTTATGGTTATATTTAGGGTTTGGGTTAGGGAATGGGATGCCTGATTGATTTCCACCTCCATTTCTATTTACCCATATAGGTCAAATTGAAGTGAAACCTTAAAATTCAAAGTGTTCATGATAGTGAACCATTGAATTGATAAAAGCATACCTTGGGTGCATACTAATGCTACATAAAAGATGACTCCTGCCCAGTATCAAAGAAATTTGAACAAAACTAACTCTCACCCTAACATTACCTCTAACCGTAGCCCTAGCTCTTACCCTAAACCTAACCAAAACCCTAACCCTAATCTGATTAGAGAACCAGTGATCCTAGAATTCCTGCACTTGGGGAGCCTTCTGGGGCAAGCTAAGTGATGAATCCTACACAGCATCAAACAAATCTGACCAAATAATTATGGGAGGTATATCAGTACATGCGTATTTCCCTGTTTTCTTCTAAAGGGCTCTCAGATGAAGTTGTTTTTGCATTCTTAAGCTTAGAGCTACTTTCACAAGTAACATAACAGAGTCCCCACAGAGAACTGATGGAGTGTGGGAAGTTTCAAGCAGCTTGCACAAACCCTGTTTGATTTTTAGCTCCATTAACTTACCCGTATAGGTCAAAATGAAGTGAAATCTTAAAATACAAACTGTTCCTGAAAGCGAACATGTGAAACAAGAAGGCATAAACATGGGGAACAGAGTAAATCTAGCTAAAAGATAAATCCTGACAAATATCAAAGAATTTTGAATAAAACTAACATTAACCCTAATACTACCTCTAACCCTAGCCCTTCCCTTTACCATAAATTTATTATGAGACCTTTGACCGTAGAAGTAACATATGTGGGTAACCTAGTGGAGCAAGCTAAGGGATGAATGCTGCACAGTATCAAAGAAATCTGACCAAATAGTTGATGGAGTATTTCAGTAAATGCATATTTTCCTGTTTTCTCCTAAAGGACTCTCAGATAAAGTTGTTTTACATGCTTCAGCTTAGGCCTACTGTCACAAGAACAAACCAGAGATTTCCCACAGAAAATTGATGGAGTGTGAAGTTTCAAGCAGCAAGCACCAAATCTGTTGGATTTCTAGCTCCATTTCCATTTAATGTAATAGGACAAAATGAACTGAAACTTTAAAATATAAAATGTTACTTACAGTGAACCATTGAACATAGGAGGACCAAAAAAGGGAAGTATAGAAAGGATAGGAAAAAATGAATCCTGCCCAGTGTCAAAGAAATTTGAATAAAACTAACTCTAGCCATAACACTAGCTCTAACACTAATCCTTACGCTAAACTTAGCACAAACCCTAGCCTGTTTAAAAAACTATTGATCCTAGAAATCCCGATCTTGGGGAGCCTAGAGGGCTAAGCTATCAGATGAATCCTATGCTGTGTCAAAGAAATATGACCAAATAATTGGGGTGCTATTTCAGTTCATGCATAATTCACTGTTTTCTGCTAAAGTGCTCTTGGATAAAATTGTTTTTGCCATCTTCATCTTAGGGCTACTTTCACAAGGAACAAATCAGAAAAGTTCCCTCAGAGAACAGATTCAGTGTTTTTTTAAGTTTTAAGAAGCTAGAAAAAACCCAGTTTGATTGCAACCTCCATTTTCATTTACATATATAGGTCAATATGAAGTGAAACTTTAAAATACACAGTGTTCCTCATAGCAAACCATTGAAACAAGAAGGCCCAAACCTGGGGGGGGGGGGCATATTAAGGCTAGGAAAAAGATGAATCCTTCCAAGTATCAAAGGAATTTGAACAAAACTTACTCTCACCCTAACACTACATCTAACCCTAACCCTAACCCTAAACCTAACACTAACACTAACCTGATTAGAGAACCATTGATCCTAGAAGTCCCACACTTGGAGAGCTTTGTGGGGCAAGATAAATGATGAATTCTACACAGTATCAAACAAATCTGACCAAATAATTATGGAACAAATTTCAGTGCATGCATATTCCCTGCTTTCTCCTAATGGTCTCTCAGTTAAAGTTGTTTTTGCAGGCTTCAGCTTATGCCTACACTCACAAGAAACATAACAGAGTGTCCCCACAAAGAATTGAGGGTGTATGTGCAGGTTCAAGCAGCTAGCATAAACCCTGTTTGATTTCCAGGTCCATTTTCATTTACTCAAATAGGTCAAAATGAAGTAAAATAAAAATACTAACTGTTCCTGAAACCAAACATTTGAACCAAAAGGCGTAAATATGGGAAACAGAGTAAGGTTAGATAAAGATGAATCCTGGAATGTATCAAAGCAATTTGAATAAAGTGAATCTAACCTTAACATTACCTCTAAACCTAGCCCTAATCCTAACCCTAAACATTAGCATAGTCCTATCTCTAAATATAACTTTAATCCTAATTTTAAATGTAACCATTGCCCAAACTTAGCTCTAACTTTATCCATTACCATAACCCTAACCCTAACCCTAATGCTAACATTAGCCCTAACCTTAACCTTTACCCTAGCCTGCTCTAACCCTAGCCCTCACCCTAGCCCAAAACTTAGCTCAACCCTTACACTTAACCTAACCCTAACCTAACCCTAGGCCTAACTCTTACCCTAATGCTAACTCTAGCCCTAATCTTAACCATAATCCTAGCCCCTAAACTAGCTGTAATCCTATCCAATACGCTAAACATAAGCCTAACCTAAATGCTAACAATAGGACTAAACCAGACCACATAGCTATCCTGAACCCTATGCAAAACACTAAACCTAAACTAAATTTTAAATCTAACCCGATCCATTACAGAAAACCTAATGCTAATTCGAGCCTTAATCCTGAACCTTAACTGAAACAAATCCCTAACACTGACCCTGACCCTAATAATACACCTAGCTCTTAACCAGACCTTTACCCTAATCCTAAACATTACATTAGACCTAGCCATAATCTAACCCTAAAACTATCTTTAACCATAATGCTAGACCTGACATGAGCCCTAGCCATAATCATAGCCCTAGCCCTAACACAAACCCTAATCCTAGCCCTAAACCTAGCCTTAATCCTAAACGGTACCCTAAACGTAGCCCTAACCTTAATTATAATCCTCACCCTAGTCCTTAATCTATCTAGAACACCATCCATTCCCCAAAACCTAACCCTAACACTAAGCCTAGCCCTAACCATCTACCCTGAACCCTAACCCTAACCCTAACTATAGAAATAAACCTAGCTCTAAGCCTATCACTTACCCTACGTGAAACCCTAACCTATGGGTAACCCTAGACCTAACTCTAATCCTTAGGCTAACCAAATCCCTAAACCTATTAATAATATTAACCCTAGCCCTCACTCTAGCTCTTACCCTATCCCAAACCCCAATTCTAACCGACCCTTATTCTGACCCTAACACTAACCCTAGGTTTAAACCTCATCCTAACCCTAGACAAAACCCTAACACTAGCCCTAGACCTAAACCTAATCATAAATCTATCTTTAACTTTAGCCCTAGATCTAAACATAAACCTAGCCCTAGCCCTTACAATAACTCTTAACCTAACACAAACACTAATCCTACCTCTAGACTTAAACCTAGTTTTAATTCTGACAGTAACCCTAAGTCTAACTCTAACCTGAACACTGACCCTGCCTTTAAAAGTACATCTATCTCTAAAACTGACCCTAAATGAATATCTAAACCTAATACTAGACCTAGTTATAACCCTAACCCTAAAACTAGCCATAATCATTATCCTAGCTCTTACATTACCCACAGCCCTAACCCTAGGCCTAAACCTAACACAAAACCTACAGGTAATCCTAGGCCTAAACCTAGCCCTAAGCATAATCCTTAACCTAACCTTAGCCTTAATTCTTACTTAACCCTTGATTAGTCTTAACCCTAGCTAAAAACCTAACGCTTACCCTAAACATAAACCTATGCCTATCCCTAAATCTAACCCTAATCATAGTCCTTATCCTAACCTTAACTCTAGCCCTAAGCCTAGCTGTAACATCATAAATTACCCTAAACCTAACCCTACCCTTAAAACTAGCTGTAACCCTATCCCTAAAGTAAGCAAATTCCTAAACCTAATGGTAACCATACACCTAGCCCTAAAACTAACTCTAAAATTAACCCTGACCCCGAAGCTGACACTGACACTAATCCTATCTCAAAATATCACCCTAACATAAAATGAACTCTAACACTAGAACTAGCCTTAACCATAATCCTAAAACTAGGCTTAATCATAACCCTAGTTAGTACATTAGTCGTATCCTAACTCTAACATAAATCATACCCCTAATCTGAGCTCTAACCCTAGCTTTAACCCTAATCCTAACCCTAAAACTAGCCCTAACCCTAACCCTAACCGTAGCCCTAACCCTAGCTCTAGCTCTATTCCTTACCCTAAGACAAACCCTAACCCATTGCTAACCCTTGTCCTAACCCTAATGCTTAGCCTAACTTAAACTCTAACCATATTACTAGACATTACCCTAGCCCTCATTCTAGCCCTAATCCTAAAGTTGACCCTCATCGGATCCTAACAGTAACCCTAGGTCTAAACCTGACCCTATACCTAAACCAAACCCTAACACTAGACCTACAAATAAACCTATACATATATGTAAGACTGACACTAGACCTAGACCCAAAGCTAATCCTCAATATAGCTATAACTCTAGCTGTAGACCTAAACAAAAACCTATCACTAGACCTAACAATAATCCTTAATCTAAACCAAATACTTACCCTATCCCTAGACCTAAACATAGTCCTAATTCTGGCTCTAACCCTGACGCTCACCCTATCCCAAGCACTGACTCTAATTCTAACACTAAACCTAGCTTTAAACCTAACACTGATTTAAACCTGATTCTAACACTAAACCTAGGTTTAAATTAGATCTAGACATACCCTAACCCTAAAACTAGTTCTAAACACAACCCTAGCTCTTATATTACCTATAGTACTAACCATAACCTTAAAACTAACACAAAACTTAGGCTTAATTCTAATCCTAAACTTAGCTCTAAGCATAAACCTGAACCTAATCCTACCCATAACACTAACACTAACCCTAACCCTCGCCTTAGTATTAACGCTAGCTCAAAGCATAAACTTTACACTAACATAACCCTAGCCATATCCTAAACCCTAACCCTAAACCTAGTCCTAATCCTAACATTAAGCCTAGCCCACAATTTAGCTCTAACCTTATCCATTACCCTAACCCTAACACTAACCATAATTAAAACCCTATCCTTAACACTAAACCTAACTCTAACCATAAATGGAAACCTAGACATAAACCTAAACCTAACACTCATCCTAGCCCTAACCCTTGCTCAAATATTAAACCTTACCCTAACCTAACCATAATCTTTGCCCTAAACCTAACAATTACCCTAACAATAACACTTATCCTAAACTAAATCCTATCCCTATCCCTAAACCTAAATCTAATCTTAGACTTAATGCAAATCATACCTAGTCCTAACCCTAGCTATAAACCTATCCATTACACAAAACATAACCCTAATCCTAATGCTAACCCTAAACCGATCGCTAAACCTAACCCATCCATTACCCTAAAACTTAACTGAAACCTAACCTTAACCCTATCCATTACCCTAACTCTAAACCTGAACCTAATGCTAATTCAAACCCTAACCCTAAACTTTAACCTAAACCAAATGCTAACCCTGACCCTGACCCTAATAATAACCCTAGCTTTAAAGCTGACCTTTAACCTAAACTTAACCCTTACACTAGACCTAGCCATAACCTAACACTAAAATGATCCTTAACCAAAAACCTGAGAACTGATGTTAGCCCTAGCTGATTCCTAGCCCTAAAACTTTCAGAAAACCTACCCCTCATCCTAGCCCTAATCCTACCTTAATCCTAAACTGAATTATAACCCTAGGCCTAATCCTAATTCTAACCCTCACCCTAACCCTAAACTTAGCTATAACCCCATCCATTCCCCTAAACATAACCCTAACCCAATGCTAACCCTAACCCTAGCCCAATGCCTAGGTCAAACCCTAACACTGACCCTACACCTAACCCTAGCAATAACCCAACCCATTCTCCAAACTTAACCCTAACCCCAATGGTTACCCTAACCCTAGCCCAAACCCTAGGCCTAATTCCAACAGTAACGCTACCCCTAAACTTAGCCCTAAATTAGCCCCAACCTTAACTCTAACCATAAACCACTAACTCTAATTCATGCCCTAGCCATATCCCTAGTTCTAATCATATTCCTTACCATGACCCTAACCCTAGACCTAAACATAACTCTAAATCTAACCCTAAGCCTAAGCCTAAACCTTAACCTAACTCAAGCTCTAACCCTAACACTAATCCAAAATGTAGACCTGACGCTAGCCCTAGCCCTAGCCCTAAAAGAAAACCCAGCCATAGCCCTAACCCTAACCCTTGACCTAAACAAAAGCCTAACCCTACACCTAGAACTAACTTCAGCCTTAATTGGAATTCTAAACATAACCCTAAAACTAATCCTTTCCCTGACACTGACCCTAACAATAACCGTTGCTCTAAACATCTCCTTAACCATAAACCTAACTGTAACACTAGTCCTATCCTTAACCCTAACCCTAAAACTAGCACTAATTGTAACACTATTTCATATATTATCCATAGCCCTAACACGAGCCAAAACCTACCTCTAATTTGAGCCTTAATCCTAGGTTTAATCCTAACTCTATCCCAAAACCTACCTCTAAACCTTACCCTAACCCTAGCCAGAATCTTAACCATAACACTAGACCTATCACTAGCTCTAACCCTATCCATTACCCTAAATATAACCATAACCTTAATGGTAACCCTAGGCCAAACCCTAACCTTATCCCTAACTCTTACCTTATTGATTAACCTAAACCTAACCTGAACCCTAAACCAAACACTATCATTACCCTAAAACTAAGTCTAATGCTAATTAGAGCCCTAACCCAAATCCTAACTCTGACCCTTCTTGTAATAATATTCCTAGCTGTAACCCTGACCCTACCTTTAACCCTAACCCTTATACTAGATCTAGACATAAACCTAAGCCTAAAACTATTCTTAACCATAACCATAGACCTGACATTTGCCCTACTGTAATGCTAGCCCTAACCTAAACACAAACAATAGCCCTAACCCTAACCATAACCCTAAACCTAGCCCTAATCCTATTCATAACCCTAGTGCTAAACTCGGATCTAACCCGATCAATTACTCTAAACATTACCCTAATTCTAATGCTAACTCTAGGCCTAAATCTAACCTTATCCCTAACCATAATCCTGTCCATTATGCTAAACCTATCCTGAACCCTAAACCTAACCCTCTCATTAACCTAACATAAACCCTAATGCTAATTTGAGCCCTAAACCTAAATTCTAACCTAAACAAAACCTTAAGCCTGACGCTGACCCTAATTTAACCCCTAGCTCTAAATATGACCCTTACACTAAACCTAACCTTTATACTAAACAAAGCCATAAACCTAATCCTAAAACTATCCTTAACTTTAACCCTAGAATGACATTTGCCCTAACACTAATTTTAGCCCTATCCCTAAAAGTCTATCCATCATTCTAGGCTGAAACCTACCTTAATCATAACTCCAATGAAACCCTAGCCCTAAACTTAATTCTAACCTTTGCCCTAGCTCTAAAACTACCTCTAACCCCATCGCTTACACTAAACCTAACTCTAAGCCTAAAACTAACTCTAGGCCTAAACATAACCATAAACCTTGCCCTATTCCTAGCAGTAAATAAGCCCTATACATAACCCAAACTCTAAGCCTAGCTCTACGACTAAATCTCAATTTTGCCCTAGCCTTATCACTAGCTCTAATCCTATCCCTTACACTAACCCTAATCCTACCCATAAACCTAGACCTAATGTATACTTATCCATAGCCCAAGTCCTAACCCTAGTTCTAATCCTAACTCTAAATCTAACTCTAACACCAAGCCTAAACCTAACCCTTACAATAGCCCTAAACATATAGCTAATCCTAAAACTAGCCCTAAGCATAGCCCTAGCCCTAAAACAAAGGTGAGCCATAGCCCTAACTTTAAAACTTAACCCAAAACCTAACCCTACACTTAGCCCTCATCCTAGCCCTAATTCGAGTTTAAAACCTAACTCTAAAACTTACCATGACCTCAAACTTGACCCTTACATTAAACCTAGCTCTAAATATCACCCTAACACTAACCCTAACCCTAACACTAGTCCTAGTCCTAACCCTAATCCTATAACTAGTCCAAATCATAACCGTAGTCCATACATTGTCTGTAACTAAACCTAGCCCTAACTCTAACAAAACCCTAGCTCTAAACGAAGAAATAACCTGAGCTTTAACCTTTACACTAACCCTAACACTAGCCCTAAACCTAATGCTAAACATAGCCCTAACCCTAGCTCTCACCCTATCCTTTACTCTAAGGTAACCCTAAACTTAATGCTAACACTAGTATTAACCCTAATCCTCTCTTGAACCCAAACCCAACCCTCTTACTACTTTTAACCCTATCCCTGATTATAGTTATGCTTCATAACCCAAACCTGAAACATATTCTCACCATTAAGGTTACCGTAGGTCTAAAATGACCCTAACCCTAAACCGAAAACTAACTCTAGCACTAGCAATAAATCTAAACCTCAACCTAAAACTATCCCTATCCCTAACCCTAACCCTAACCCTAACCCTAGCTCTAATCCTATCCCTAAACCTAAGCCAAACCCTAACTCTAATGCTAACCCTACTCCTAACCCTAATTCTTAGACTAATCCAAATCTTAATTTATTATGAGTCCTAACCATAGACATGATTCTAGTTATAACCATAACACAAACTCTAACCCTAACACTGATTCTAATTCTGACCATAACCATAAACCAAACGCTAACACTAGCCCTACCAGTAAACCTGTACTTGAACCTAACAATAAAACTAGCCTTAGACATAAACCGAATCCTAAATCTAGCCATATCTCTCACCCAAGACCTAAAGAAAAACCTAGCACTAGCTCTAATGATAAACCTTAACCTAACCCAAAAAATAACCCTACCTCTAGACTTAACAAATCCTAATTTAGCTCTAACCCTAACCCTAATCCTAATCCAAACACAGACCCTGACACTAACACTAAACTTAGCTTCAAAACTGAACTTATACAAAACCTAAACCTAACACTAGACCTAGCCATAACCCTAACCATAAGCCTAGCTCTTACATGCCCATTGCACTAAACCTAGCTTTAAACCTAAAACAAAACCTAGCCCTAATCCTATACCTAAACCTAGCCTTAAACATAACCTTAAACCTAACCCAATCCCTCACTCAAGCCCTAAACCTCAATTTAGACCCAACCCTAGCTAAAACCCTAACCCTAACTCTAAACATAAACTAAGCCATATCCCTAAACCTAACGCTAAGCCTAGCTGTAATCATGTTAATACTAGCCCTAATCCTAACTCTAAAATTATTCATTACCATAAACCTAACCCTAAATCAATGATAACCCAAGCTCTAACACTAACTGTAAACCTAATCCTAGACCTAACACTAAACCTAACCCTCATCATAGCCCTAACCCTACATCAAACCCTAAACTATACTCTAACCCTAACCTAACCCAAACCCTAAGACTAACCCTAATGCTAACCCTAAACAAAAACCTAGCCCTATCCCTAAAGCTAACGCTAACTCTAGCCCTAATAATAATGTTAATACTAGGCCTAATACTATCTATAAATCTATCCATTACCATAAACCTAACCCTAAACCTGATTATAAACCTAGTTCTAACTCTAAATGTAAACCTAATCCTAGACCTAACCCTAAACCTAACCCTCATCATAGCCCTAATCCTAGATCAAAGCCTAAACTGTACTCTAACCCTAATGCTAGCCCAAACCCTAACACTTACCCTAAACCTAAATATACCCCTAACCCTAACCCAACATCTAATCCTATCCATTAACCTAACTCTAAATATAACCTTAGCCCTAATTCTAACTCTAACTCTAACCTTAACCATAAAACTAACCCTAGATATAACACTAAACCTAAATATCACCCTAGCACTAAACCTATTTCAAAACCTAACCAGTAACCTAAACTTAACCCAATTTCTAACTCTAGCCCTAGCCCTAACCCTAACCTTAATTCTATCCCTAATCCTAACCAAAACCCTAGCCCTAACCCTAGCTCTAATGCTATCCATTACCCTAACAATAACCATAAACCAAATGCTAACCCTAGGCCTAACCCTAACCCTATAACTAACCCTAACCATACCCATTATCCTAATTTTAACCTAAATTCTAAACCTAAACGTATACATTACCTAAATTTAACTCTAACCCTAAAGCTAATTTGAGTCCTAACCCTAAATCTTAACCTAACCCATAATCGAAACCTGACACTGACCTTAAAAATCACCGAATTCTAATCTTTACCCTAAACCTAACCCTTATACAAGACTTAGCTAGAAAATTATCCCTATAACTACCCCTAGCCATAACCCTAAACCTGACCTTATCCCATCACTAAAATTTGCACTAACCCTAAAAAAACCCAAGCTCTCATCGTAACACCAAATCTAGCCTTAATTCTAACCCAATCCTAATCCTATCCCTAAACTTAATTCTAATCATTGCCTTAGCCATAAACCTACCTATAACCCGATCTCTTCCCCTAAACCTAACCCTGAGCCTAACCATAAACATAGCCCCTTACATTAGGCCTAACCCTAACACTAAACTTAGACCTGTTCCTAGGCCTAGTTTAGCCCTAAACTTAACCCTAACCCTAGCCTTAAGACTAAATCTAACTCTCACCCTAGCCCTATTCCTAGATATAACCCTATTTCTTACCATAACCCAAACACTACACCTAACCTTAGCCCTAACCCTAGCCATAGCCCTAAACCTAAAATTAACCATTACTCTAAATATACCCCTAAGTCTAAACTCACCCTATCACTAGCCATAACACTAACGCTAATCGTAAAACTACCCTTGTATATAGATATAGCCTTAGCCCTAAAACAAAACCTAGCGATATCACTAACCCTAACCCTTAACCTAAATGAAATCCTAAACCTACATCTAGCCCTAAGCTTACCCCTAATTTGAGTCCTATCCCTAACCTAAAACTATCCTTGACCCTGACTCTGAACGTAACACTAAACCTAGCTCAAAACATAAACTTAAACTGAAACTTAAACCTAAAACTAAACTTAGCCCTAACTGTAACATTAAAATTAGCCTTAATCATAACACTAGTTCTTACATTAGCTGTATCCCTAACACTAGCCTTAATGAAACACAAAACCTAGCCCTAATCTGGGCCCAAACCCTAGCTTTAACCCTATCTCTAACCCTAAATGTTGCTCTAACCCTTACCCTAAACCTAACCCTAAATTTAATCCTTACACTAACCCTAACCCTAACCTTAGCATTAACCCTATCCAAAACCCTAGCTCTAACCCTATCCATTACCCTAACTTGAAACCTAACCCTAATGCTAACCCTCATCTTAACCCTAACACATTCCCTAAACGTAACCTATCCATTACCCTAAACATAACCCTAACCTTAAATCTAACCTAATACTAGACCTAGATGTAAAAATAACCCTAAAACTAGCCCTAATAGTAACCCTACCTAGCTCTTACATTAGCCGTAAACCTAAAGCTAACACAAAACCTAGCCCTAATCCGAGCCCTAACGCTAGCTTTAACTCTAACCCTAGCCCTAACTGTAACCCTAACTCTAAGCCTAGTACTAACCCTAGCACTAACCGTAATCCTAAGCCTACCGCTAACCTTACCTTTACACTAGGCCAAACTCTAACCTTAAAGCTACCCTAGTCCTAAAACTAATCCTTAGCTTAACCCAAACCCTAACTCTATTACTAGTCCTAACACTAGCCCTCAATCTAGCTCTATCCCTATGCCAAACCCTAACCCTAACCCTGACCCTTATTCTGTCCCTAATACTATCTGTAGGTCTAAACCTGATCCTAACCCTAAACCTACCTCTAACATTGGCACTACCTGTAACCTATACCTATACCTAACCCTAACACTAGACCTAGACCTAAATCTAATCTTTCATCTAGTGATAACTCTAGGCCTAGCACTAAAAATAACGCTTAACCTAACCCAAACAGTAACCCTACCCCTAGACCTACCCCTAGTCCTAATGCTGGACCTAATCATAAACCTAACCCTAACCCGAACACTGACCCTTACCCTAACACAAACTCTAGCTCGAAACCTTTTCCTAAACAAAAACCTAACCCTAAACTAGACCTAGCCATATCACTAATGTTAAAACTAGCCATAACCATAGGCCAAACCCCACCTCAACTCAATCCATTACTCTAACCATAATCCTAAACCTAACCCTAACCCAGACTCTAACCCTAAATGTTGTCCTAGTGGAAATCCTTGCTCAATCCCTAACACTTAAACTTAAGATAACCCTAACACTAACACTTGGCCTAAACTAAACTTAACCTTAACCGAAGCTCTAGTCCTAACCTTAACCCTAGCCATAACCCTAGCTCTAATACTACCCATTACCGTAACCTTAACCCTAACTCTGATGATAACCCTAGCCCTAAACATAAATCTACCTTAACCCTAAACTTAGACATAGCCATAAACCTAAACTTGTCATAGACCTAACACTAGCAAAACCCTAATCCTAACCCTAAACCTAACCCTACACTTATTCCTAACACTAACCTTAAGCCAAAACCTAATCCTAAACTTAACCCTAACCTAACATCAAACCCTATCCAATACTCTAAACCTAATGATAACACTATCCCTAATCCTAACACTAACCTTGACCCTAACCGTAGCTATAACCTAGGAATAACCCTAAACCTAACATTCGCCCTAGTGCTCAAACCCTAAACAATACCCTAACCCTAAAACTAACACTATCTCTAGGCCTAACCTCCCCCAAACCCTAACTCAAGCTCTAATACTAACCACAACACTTGCCCTAACCCTAGTTCTAACCCTTTCCAATATCCTAAACATAACCCTTACCCTAATACTAATCATGGGCCTAAACCTAACCCTTTCAGTAACTCTAACCCTATCAATTACCCTACACCTAACCTGAACCCTAAACCTGAATCTATCATTACCATATCCCTAACCCTAATGCTAATTTGAGCCCTAACCCTAAACCCTAACCTCAACCAAACCAGAAACCTGATTCAAACCCTAATAATACCCCAAGTTCTAAACCTGACCCTTACCCTAAACCTAACTCTTACCCTAGACCTAGCCATTAATCTAACCCTCAATCTATCCCTAACCGTAACCCTGGACCTGAAACTAGCCCTAGCCCTAATTCTTGCCAAAACCTAAAACAAACCCTAGGCCTCATTCTAGCCCTAAACCTAGCCTTATTACTAACCCAAAACATAATCCTAGCCCTAACCATATTCTAACCTTCAACCTAGCACTAAAACTAGATATTACCCCATCCCTTCCCCTAAACCTAAACCTAAGACTAAAACTAGGCCTAACCCTAACACACAACTTAGACCTAATCCTAGTCCTAATTTAGCCATAATCCTAACCTCACCCTAGCCCTAAGACTAACTCTAACTCTCTCCCTAGTCCTATTCCTAGTTCAAACCCCAACCATTAACATAACCCTAAAACTTGCCCTTAACCTTAGCCCTAAACCAAGCCCTAGCCCTAAACCTACATCTAATCCTAACTCTAAATTTAACCCTAACCCTAGGCCTAAATATCTCACTAACACAAGCTGTAACATTAACACTAATCCTAAACAGCCCTAAACTAGCCCAAGCACTACAACAAAACAAAGCCATAACCCTAACCTTAACATTTAACCTAAACCAAACCTTAAGCCTACACCTAGCCTTAAACCTAGCTTTAGTTTGAGTTCCATCCTAAACCTAACACTAACCCTGACCCTGACCCTGACCCTACACTAACTCTAGCTCTAAACATCACCCAAAACCTAAACCAAACCCTAACATTAGACCTAGACCTAACCCTAATCCTAATCCTAAAACTAGCCCTAATCATAACCCTAGTTCTTACATTATCTTTAGCACTAACCCTAGTGATAACCTAACACAAAACCTATCCTAATCAGAGCACTAATAATAGTTTTATCATTAACAATAACTATAACCCTAGCCCTAACTGTTATCCTAATCTAACGCTAACCCTAACCCTTGCAATAACCCCAAACCTAACCCTAACCCTAGCCCTAATCCTAACAATAACCATAGCCCTAAACATAGCTCTAATCCTATCCATTAACTTAACCCTAACTAACCCTAATGCTAACCCTAGGATAACCCTAACCCTATTCCTAACCCTAAACCTATCCATTACACTAAAACTAACCTGAACCATAAACCATAAAACTAATCCTAACCCTAACCCTAACACTAATTTGAGCCTTAACCTTAAACTTTAGCCTAATCCAAACTGGAACCCTGTACCTTACCCTAATAATGCCCCTAGCTGTAAACCTTAACTTAAACCTTAAACTAACCCTTACACTATACTTAGCAATAATCTTAACCCTAAATCTAAATCTAACCAAAATCTTAGACCTAACATTAGCCCTAGCACTAATGAAGCCCCAAGCCTAACACAAACCCTAGACCTAAACGTAGACTTAATCTTAACCCTAACCCTAACACTAGCCATAAACTTAATTTTAACCCTCACCCTAGTTCTAAACCTAGCTATAACATCATGCCTAACAATAAACATAACCCTAACCCTAGCCCTAAACCTAGGCTTAGACTTAATACTAACCTTAGCTATAATCCTAGCCCTAATGAAGCCGTAACCCTAACCCTACCAAACCCTTACCCTAAGATTAACTCTAACTCTTGCCTTATCCCTATCCCTAGTTCTAACACTATCCCTTATGATAATCCAAACCCTATCCCTAATCCTAGCCAATACCTGGATTTAACCCTAATTCTAAATCTAACCCTAACCATAAACTAAACCGTACACTAAAACTAGCTCTAACCCTAACGCTAATTTGAAAACTAGCCCTGAACCTAGACCTAGCCCTCAAGCAAAGCCGAGCCTTGGCACTGACCCTAACCCTTAAAAGAAACCAAACCCTAACCCTACACCTACCCAAAACCCTAGCCCTAATTCAAGTCCTAACCCTAAACCTAGAACTAATACTAACCCTGAATCTGACACTAATACTGATCCTAGCTGTAAACATCACCCTATCCCGAAACCAAAACTTAATACTAGACCCCGCCCTAAACCTAACCCTAAAACAAATACTTAATGTAATTCCAGTACTTACATTAGCCATAGCCCTAAACCTAACACAAACCTAGCCATAATCCAAGGCCTAACACTAGCTTTAACCCTATCCCTAAACCTACCTATAACCCTAACCCTATTCCTTGTTCTAAACCTAGCTCTAACCCTATCACTTATTCTAAGCCAAACCTTAAACCTATTGCTACCATAGTCCTAACCCTAATCCTAAGCCTACACCAAACCTTAACTTTATTACTAGTTATAACCCTAGACTTCATTCTAGCTCTAAATTTAACCCAAACCCTAATCCTATCCCTGACCCTTATTCGGACTCTAACACTAAACCTAGGTTTAAACCTGACACTAACCTTATCTGAAACCTAACATTAGCCCTACCAGTAACCCTATATTTAAACCTAACACTAACAATAGCCCTAGACCTAAACCTAATTCTAAATATAGCCATAACCTAGCCCTAGCCATAACAATAACCCTTAACCTAACCCAAACACTGCCCTAAACCTAGACCTAACCCAGGTCCTCATTTTGAACCTAACCCTAAACATAATCCTAACCTTAACTCTGACACTTACCCTAAGAAACCCCTAGCTCTAGAACTTATCCTATCCCCAAAACTCACCCTAACACTAGATGAACCCTCAATCTAGCAATAACCATAACTCTAGCTCTTAAATTACTAATACACCTAACACTAGCCCTAAACCTCACACAAAACCTAGCCCTAACTGTAGCCCTAAACCTAACCCTAAGCATAAGTTTAACCCTAAACCTAGCCATAACCCTAACCCTAACCCTCATCCTAGATCTAACTCTAGCTCCAACTCTTAACCTTATCCTAAATGCAACCCTAGTCCAAAACCAAAACTTCACCCTTACCTTTACCCTAGCCCTTATCATAAACATAAAAATAGTCAAAACACTAGCTCTAAATCTATCCATTACCCTTACCATAACCATAAACCTAATGCTAAACCTAGCCCTAAACCTTATCCTAACGCTACCCTAGCCCTGATTGTAACCCTAACCCTCACTCCAGTCCTAATCCTAGCTCAATCCCTAACCCTTAAACTTAAGCTAACAATAACCGAAGGCCTAACTCTAACCATAACCCTAGCCCTAATCCTAACCTTAACCCTAGCCATAACCCTAGCTCAAACCCTACCCATTAACCTAACCCTAAACTTAACCCTAATGATAACACTAGACCTAAAGTTAAACCTACCCTAACCCTAAACATAAACCTAACCCTAGTACTAACAGTGAACCTAAACCTAATCCTAAACCTAAGCTAGCTCAAATTCTAACCCTAACCCTTAACCTAACCATAAGGCAAACCTAAACCTAACCCTATCTCTAACCTGATATCTAAATCTTTTACCCTAAACCTAATGATAACCCTAGCCATAACCCTAACACTAACCCTAACATTAACCCAAACCCTATGCCTAGCCTTGACCCTTATTCTTACTCCAACACTAAACCTAGGTTTAAAATTGACCCTAACCCTTATGCTAAAACTAACACTATCCCTACCATAAACCAGGACCATAACCCTAGACCTAATCCTAAATTAACCTTTGTCCTCGCAATAACCCTAGCTCAAACCCTAAACCATACCCAAAACCTAATCCTAACACCAACCCTCGTGTAAACCCTGAGCCTAACACTAATTCTAGCCCTAATTTTAACCATAGCCCCAGCCCTAACCCTAAGTCTAACCCTATAAATTACCCTAATGATACATAATGCTGATGCTAACTCTAGGCCTAACCCTAAACCTATAACAAACCAAAACCATATCCATTACTCTAAACCTAACCTGAAATCTAAACCTAACCCTACCCATTACCTTAACCCTAACTCCATTCTTAATGCTAATTTGAGCCCTAAACCCAAACCTTAACCTAACCCAAACCCCAAGCCGGACCATGACCCTAATAATACACTTAGCTCTAAACCTGACCATTTCCCTAAAAGTAACACTTAATTTTGACCTAGCCATAAACCTAACCCTAAGAATATCCCTAACTGTAAAACTAGACCTGATATTAGCCCAAGCCCTAATTCTTGCCCTAAACCTAACTAAAACCCTAGCCCTAATCCTAGCATTAATCCTAGCCTTAACCTAATCCAAACCAAAACCCTAGCCCTAAACCTAAAGCTAATCATAAAACTAGCCCTAACCCTAACCATAGCACTAAAACAAAACCGAGCAAAAGTCCTAACATTCAACCTTAACTTAAACCAAATACTAGCACTACATCTAGAAAAAATCCTAGCCCTAATTCAAGTCCTAATCCTCACTTTAAAAATAACCCTGACCCAGACTCATATCCTAACACTCACCCTAGCTCTAAACAGCAGCCTATACTTAAACCAAACCCTAACAGTAACCCTAGCCCCAATTCGAGTCCCAACCCTAACCCTAAAACTAACCCTGACCTTACTCATATCCTAACACTAACTCTAGCTATAAATAACAATCTAATTTTAAACCTAACCCTAACACTTGACCTTCCCCTAACCCTAACCCTAAAACTAATTCTAATATTAACCTTAGTTCTTATATTAGTCATTGCCCTAACCCTAGCCTTAAACCTCACACAAAGACTAGCCCTAATCTGAGCCCTAAACCTAGCTTTAACCCTAATCCTATCCCTAAACCTATCTCTAACCCTATCCCTTACCCTAAGCAAAACCCTAACCCTAATGGTAACCCTATACCTATACCTAACTTTTAGGCTAACCAAATATTAACCCTTTTAATAGTCCTAATCCTAGATCTCATTCTAGCTCTAATCCTGTCCAAAACCCTAAACCTAACCCCGATCCTTATTCTGACTATAACACAAATCTGAGGTCTAAACCTGACCCTAACCCTAAATCAAACCCTAACACTAGCCCTACTGGTAACCTTATACCTAAACCTAACCCTACCATTAGCCCTAGATCTTAACCTAATTCTAAATCTAGCCTTAACTCTAGCTCTAAACCTATACAAAAACCTAGCCATTGCCCTAACAATAACCATTCAAATAACCTAAACACTAACCCTACCCCTAAACCAAAAACTAGTCCTAATTCTGGCTTTAACCCTAACTTTAACTCTAAGACAAACACTCACCCTGCCTGTAACACTAAACGTACCTCTAAACTTGACCCTAACCAAAACACAAAACCTAATTCTAGACCCAGCCAAAACTCAAACACTAAAACAAGCCCTAATCATAACCCTGTCTCTTACATTACCCATAGCCCTAACCCTAGATCTAATCATAACACTAAACATACAGCTAATCCAAGGCCTAAACCTAGCCCTAAGCATAACACTAACCATTAACCTAGCCATAACCTAACCTTAGCCCTCAACTTAGCCCTAACCATAGCTCAAAGTTTAAACCATAGCGTAAACATAAATGTAGACTTATCAATAACTCTAACCCTAAGACCAGCTCTAATCCTAAACTCAACCATAGAACTAAACCTAGCTCTAAACCTACCCATTACCACAAACTTAAACTTATTGATAATTTTAGCTCAAACCCTAACTCTAAACCTAACTCTAATCGGAAAACTGACTGTAGACATAACCCTAAATTTAACACTCAGCATAGCCCTAAATCTAGCTCAAAACCTAAACCTAACCATAAACCTAACCATAACCATAACCATAACCCTAATCCTAACCCCAAACCAAAATCTAACCCTAACCCTATATCTAACACTATCCATTACCCTAAACCTAAGCCTAACTTTAATGATAACCCTAGCCCTAACCCTAACCCTAAAACTAACCCTATCATAATCCTATCCCTAGACCTTACCCTAAAACTAACCCTCTCTCTAGCACTAAGCCTAGCTCAAAACCTAACCCTTATACTAACCATAACCCTAAACCTATCCCTAGTTTTAAACGAGAGTTAACCATAACTCAAGACCTATTCCTGACCATAACCCTGGTTCTAACCTAAGCTCTAATCCGATCCATTACCATAAACATAACCCTAACCCTAATGCTAACCCTAAGCCTAACCCTAACCTTATTGCTAACGCTAACCCTATGAATTACCATAAACCTAACCTGAACCCTAAACCAAAGCCTATCATTACCCTATGCTAACCCTAACGAGAATTTGAGCCCTAAACCTAAATCCTAACCTAAAACAAACCCTAAACTTGAGCCTAACTCTAATAATTCCCCTAGCTCTAAACCTGACCCTTACCTTAAGCCTAACCCTTACACTAGACATAGCCATAAACCTAACCCTAAAACTATCTTTAACCGTAACCCTAGACCTGATATTAGCCCTAGCTCTAATCCAAGCCTTAAAACAAACACTAGCCCTCATCATAGACCTAAACATAGCCTGAATCATAACTCTAAACCTGAGCTATCTCTAAATCTGACCCTAACTGAAAACCTAAACCTAACACTAGACCTAGCCATAACCCTAACCATACAACTACCCTAATCATAATCTTAGCTCTTACATTACTAATAGCCCTCACACTATGACTTAACCAAACACAAAACCTAGAGCGAATCCTAGGACAAAACCTAGCCCTAAGAATAACCCTAACCCTAACACTAGCCCTAATCCTAACCCTAACTGTAGCCTCAGTCCTAAACCTTACTCATGGCCTAATCCTTACCCTAAATATAAATTTAGACTTAACCCTAATTCAAACCCTAACACTATCCCTAACCCTAAACTTACCCTATCTTTAAACCTAGCTGTGAATCTACCCATTATCCTAACCCTAACCCTATTGATAATCCTAGACATAACCCTAACCCTAATCCTAACCAGAAAACTAACCCTAGACCTAACCCTAAACCTAACACTTGTCATAGGCCTAACCGTAGCTCAAACCCAAACGTGTACCAGAAACCTAAATGTAACCATGCTTTAACCTTAACCCTAAAACTAAATCTAACCCTAACTTTAAGCCTAAACCTACATGTTACCATATCCATTTCCCTACCCTTATCCTAACTCTAATGATAAACCTAACCCTAACCCTAACCCTAAACCTACCGTAATCCTATCCCTAGACCTAACGTTGAACCTAAACCTAAACTTAGCCCTAGACCTACCTCTAGCTCAAACCCTAGCACTTACCATAAACAAACCCTAGCCATAACTGTTACAATAGCCCAAACCATAGCTCTATTTCTATCCATTACCCTAAATATAACCCTAAACGAATGCTAACCCTAGCCCTAACCCTAACAATTCCTCTCTCCATAGCTCTGATTCTAACTTGTACTCTAAACCTAGCCCTAACACTTAAACAATCCCTGACCCTTACCCTTAACCTAACCATAAGAAAATCTTAAGCCTAACACTAACCCTAACCTTAGCCCTAACCCTAATATCAACTCTAAACCTAGACCTAACACTAAACTTAACCCTAGCCTTAGCAATAACCCTAGCTTAAATTCTAACCCGTATCTTAAAGTTAACCCTGACACTAACCCTAGTCTTAACTCAAACCCTAACCCTAACTCTAGCCCTAATCCTAAACATAACCCTAGCCCTAAACCTAGCTTTAACCCTATCCATTACCCAAGCAATAACCATAAACCTAATTCTAACCCTAGGCCTAACCCTAACCCTGTCATTAACCTAAAACTAACCTGAAACATAAACCTAGATTGAAGCCTAAGCATAACCCTATACATTACACTAAACCTAACTCTAACCCTAATGCTAATTGGAGCCCTAACCCTAAACCTCAACCTAACCCAAACCCAAAACCTGACCTGACCATTATAATAGCCCTAGGTCTAAACCTGAACCTTACCCTAAACCTTACTCTGACACTAGACCTAGCCATAAATGTTACCCTGAACTGTAACACTAGACCTGATATTAGGCCTAGCCCTAACTCTTTCAATAACCCTAACACAAACACTAAACCTCATCCTAGCCCTAAACCTAGCCTTGATCTTAACCCAAAACCTAACTCTAGCCCTATCCCTAATTTTATCTCTCATGATATTTCTGAACCTAGTTATAACCCCATCCCTTCCCCTAAATCTAACCCTGACTCTAACCCTAGATTTAACACTTACACTAATCCTAGACCTGATTCTAGCCCTAATTTAGCCCTAATTCTAACCCTAACACTAGCACTAAGACTAACTCTGACTGTCACCCTAGCCCTATTCCAAATTCCCTATCCTTTACTGTAACCCTAACACTTACTCTAACCTTAGCCCTAATCCTAGCCCTAACACTATCCGTATATCTAAGCATAACTCTAACACTAACCCTTAGCCCTAACACTAAAGAAATCCTAAAACTAGCCCTAATCTAGTCCTAGCCATAAAACAAAACCTAGTCATAGTCCTGCCTCTAACCCTTAACCTAAACCGAAACATAATTGTACGTCTAGCCCTAATAGTAGCCCTAATTAAAGTCCTGTCCTAACCCTAAAACTAATCTTGACCCTGATTCTGACCCTAATACTAACTGTAGCTCTCAGATCACCCTAAAAATATAACTAACCATAAAACTACACCTGCCTCTAACCCTAACCCTAAAAGTAGCCCTAATCATAAAGCTAGTTCTTACATTAACCTTAGCCCTAATCCTAGCCCTAACCTAATCCAAAATCTAGCATTAATCTGAGCCCTACACCTTCTTTTAAAACTAACCCTAACGAGAGCCCTAACCATTATGCTAAACCTAACCCTAACACTAAAACTTGCCCTAACCCTAAACCAAACACTAGGCTTAATCCTAACCATAATCCTAGACCTAACCCTAGCTCTAACCCTATCCATTACCCTTACGATAATCCTAACCCTAATGCTAACCCTAGGATAACCCTAACACTATATCTAACCCTAACTTTATCTATTACCCTAAACCTATTCTAAAACCTAAACCTAACCATAAACATTACCCTAAACTTAACACTAACCCTAACGCTAATGAGAGCGTTAAACCTTAAACCTTAACCTAACCCAAACCTTCAACATGACTGTGACCCTAATAATAACCCTATCTCTAAACTTGACCCTAACCATCAAACTATACTTAAACTAGAACTAGCAATGAACTTAACCCTAAAACTAACCATAAATATAAACATAGACTTGAAATTAACCCGAGACCTAAACCTAACCATAAACCTAATACAAAATCTAGCCCTAATCCTAGCCCTAAACCCAGGCCTTTTACTAGCCCTAAACTTAGCCTTAATCCTAACACTAATTCTAACCCTAACCCTAGCTCTAACACTATTTTGACCCTCACCCTAAACCTAGCCATAATATCACACCTTACACTAATCCTAACCCTAACTCTAACACTAAATGTAAGCCTAGCCCTAACACTAACACCTGCACTAATCCTAGCACAAATTTATTCCTAAACTTAACCCTAACTGTAACCTTAACCCTAACTCTAACCCGAGCACTAACCCTAGTTCTAAATCTATCCCTTATATTACACAAACCCTGGCACTAACAAACAAAACTCAAACAAAACCGAGTCATAGACTTAACCCTAATCCTTAACCTAAACTAAAACCTAAGCTTATACCTAAACCTAACCATAGCCCAAATTTTAGTCCTAACCCTAACTATAGAACTTACCCTGACCCAGAATCTGACCCTAACAATAACCCTAGCTCTAAATATCACACTAACACTAAACTTAACCCGAACACAATACCTAGCCCGAAACTTAATGCCTGTGCTAACAGAAAAGCTGGCTCTAATCTGAGACATAAACACAGCATAAAACCTAACCCGAACCTTAACCTAGACCTATCCCTAACCCTAACACTAGCCCTAACACTAGCTCTAAACCTATCCCGTACCCTAAGCCAAACCCTCACCCTAATTCTACCCTAGTCCTAATCCTAATCCTTAGCCTACCTCAAACCAAAACTCTATTAATAGTCCTAAACCTAGACCTCATTCTAGCTCTAACCATAACCCAAACACTAACCCTAACCCTGACCCTTATTCTGATCGAAACTCTAATTCTGGGTTTAAACCTGACCCTAACCCTAAACTGAACCCTAACACTAGCCATATGGGTAACCCTATACCTAAACCTAGCCCCAACACTCGAACTAGACAAAATCCTAATCCTAAATCCAGGAATAAATTTAGCACTAGATCTAAACAAAAACCTAGCCTTAGCCCTCAAAATAACCCTTAACGTAACCCAAATATTATCTCTACCTCTAGACTTATACCTAGTCCTAATTCTGGCCATATAACCCTAACCCAAACACGGCCCCTTCCTGTAAAACAAATCCTAGCTTTAAACTGTATGCTTATCCAAAATCTAGCCATAACCCTAACACTAGACCTAGCCATAACCCTAAATTTAGGTCTTACATTACCTATAGCCCTAACATTAGCCCTAAACCTCACACAAAATCTAGCCCTAACACTAGCCCTAAGAATGACCCTAACCCAAAAACCTAGACCTAACCCTAACCCTTACCCTTGTCCTAACCCTAACCTGAGCTCAAACACTAACCCTTAATCAAAACATAACTCTAGCCTTAACCCTAACCTTAACCCTAGTCCTAATCCTTACCATAACTAAGGTCAAACCCTAGCTTTAACTCTATCCATTACCCTAAACATAACCCTAACCCTAATGCAAATCCTAGCTCTAAACTTAAACCTAACCCTAAACCTAGACATCACACTAACCCTAACCATGGACTTAGACCTAACCATAGCTCAAAGCCTAATATGTACCCTAAACCTAAACCTAACACTAACCCTAGGCTTAACCCTAAACCTAGCCCTAGCCCTAGAACTAATTCTAACCATAAACCTATCCCTAAACCAATCCATTATCCTAAATATAAGCCTAACCCAAATGGTAACCCTAGGCCTAACTCTAAACCTATCTCTAACACTAACCTAATCCATTACCTAAAACTAACCTGAACATTAAACTTAATTCTATTAATTACTCTAACCCAATCCCTTACTCTAATGCTAATTAGAGCCATAAACCTAAACCATAACTTAAACCAAACTCTTAACAAGACACTGACCCTAATAATACATCTAGTTTTAAAACAAACCCTTTCCCGAAACCTAACCCTTACAATAGACCTAGCCATACACCTAACCTTAACACTATCCCTAAACATAACCTAGAACTGACATTAACTATAGACCTAATTCTTACCCTAAACCTAACACAAACCCGAGCCCTCATCCTAGCCCAATCTCTATTTTCAACCTCACCATAGTTCTGAACCTAGTTATAACCACATCTCTTCCCCTAAGCCTAACCCTAATACTAACACAAACACTAACCCTAACCCTAGCCCTAACCCTAGGCCTAACCCTAACACTAACACTAGCTCTAATCCTAGACCTAATTTAGTGCTAACCATAACCCTAACTCTAACCCTACCCCTAAGACTAACTCTAACTATTGCCCTAGACCTATTTCTAGTACTAAATCTATTTATTACCATAACCCTAACACTTGCCCTAACCTAACCCCTAAACCTAGCACAAGCACTAACCTTAGATCTGAACATAACTCTAAATATAACAATAATTGTAAGCCTAAACCTCACATTACCACTAGCCCTAACACTAGCGCCAATCCTAAAACTAGCCCTAAACATAGCCCTAGCTCTAAAACAAAACAAAGCAATAGCCATAACCCTAACCATAACTTAACTGTAACCCTAGATCTGACATTAGCCCTAGCCCTAATTTTCACCCTAACCCTAACACAAAACCTAACCCTAAAACTACATTTAACCCTAGCCCTAATTTGAGTGTTATCATTAACCATAGAACTAACACTGACCTTGACTCTGACCCTAACACTCACCCTATCTCAAAGTATCACCCTAATACTAAACCCAACCATAAAAATGGACCTAGCCCTAACCCTAATCCTAAAACTAACCCTAATAATAAGCCTGGTTCTTGTTTTAGCCATAGCCCTACCCTAGCCCTAACCTAATCTGAAACCTAGCTCTAACCCTAACCCTAACACTTCCTTTAATCCTAAACTTAACTCTAAACCTAATCCTAAACCTAGCCTTAATTCTAACCATAACCCTAGCCCTAACTCTACCTCTAATTGTATACATTAACTTAACCTTAACCCTAACCCTTATACTAATCCTAGGATAACCCTAACTATATCCATAACCCTAACCCTACCCATTACCCTAAACCTAACCTGAACCCTAAACCTAACCATATCTATTATCCTAACTGAAAACCTAATCCTAACGCTAATTTGAGCCATAACCCTAAACCATAACCTAGAAAAACCCTAAGCATGACCTTGACCCTAATAATAACCCTACCTCTATAAGTGACACTAACCCTCAACCTAACCCTTACACTATACATAGCCATAAACCTAACCCTTAAACTATCCCTAATCATAACCCTAGACCTGACATAATCCCTAGCACTAATTCTAGCCCTTATGCTAAAAAAACCCATATCCCCAAACCTGGCCCTAAACCTAGCCTTAATCCTAACCCTAACCCTAACACTAGGCCTAACCCTAAAGTGAAATTCGCCCTAGCCCTTAACCAATCTATAATATCATACTGTATCCTAACAATAATTCTATACCTAGCCGTAAACTAAGGCCTAGCCCTAATACTAACCCTAGCTCTAATTCTAGACCTAATTTAGACCTAACTCTAAACCTCATCATATCCCTACCCTAACACTAAATCTAACTCTCACTATAGCCCTATCCCTAGTTCTAAACCTATCCCTTACCATAAGCCAAAGCCTAGCCATAACCCTAGCCCCAAACATAGCTCTAGTCTTACACCTAGATCTAACACTAATTCTAAATCTAACCCTAAACTTAAACCTATACCTCACTTTAACACTAGTCCTAACCATAATGCTTATTTGAATACAAGCCCTAACCCTAGCCATAGCATTCAAGCACAACTGAGCTATAGCTCTAATCCTAACTTTTAACCTAAACCAAATTCTAATGCTATGCTTAGAATTTACACTAGCCATAATTCGAGGTCTAAATTTAACCATGCAACTAATAATGACCCAGACTCTGATCCCAAAACTAACTCTGGCTCTAAACATCACCTTAACCCTAAACCTAACCAAAACACTAAACCTAGCCCTAATGCTAAACTTAATACTAGCCCTAATCATAATGCCAGTACTTACATTAGAAATAGCCCTAACCCTAAAACAAAATCTAGCCTTAATCTGAACCGTAATTCTAGCTTTAACCCTAACCCTAACCTTAGCTTTAACTCTAACCCAAACTCTACCCCTATACCTTACCGTAAGCCAAACCCTCACCCTAAAGCTACCCCAGTCCTAACACTAATCCTTAGCCTACCTCAAACACTAACTCCGTTACTAATCCTAACCCTAGGCCTCATTCCATCTCTAACTGTAACCCAAACCCTAAGCCTATCCCTGACCCTTATTCTGACCCTAACACTAACCCTAGGTCTAAGCCTGACCCTAACTCCAAACCAATCACTAACACATGCTCTGACAGCAACCCTATATCTAAACCTACCCGTAATATTAGCACTAGACCTAAACTTAATCCTAAATATAGCCATAACTCTTGCCCTTGCCCTAAACAGAAAACCTAGCCCTAGCACTAACAATAACCATTAGCCTGACACAAAGAATAACAGTGTTCTTAAATCTAACCCTAACCTAACAATACCCCAAGAACTAACAATACCCTAGAACTAACCCTAGTAAAGACTAACAATACCCCTAAAACTAATGCTAGTGAAATTGTGGCCCTAACCCTAAACCCAATGCTAACCCGAACACTGACAATAACCCTAACAAAAATTCTAGCTCTAAATCTTAACCTAACACAAATCCTATCCCTAACACTGGACCTATCCATAATCCTAACCATAGTTCTAGCTTTTACATTACCCATAGTCGTAACACTAACTATAAACTTCCCCTATAACCTAGCCCTAAATGTAGCACTAAAACTAGTTGTAAGCATAACCATAACACTAATCCTAGCACTAGACCTAACCCTCATGCTTGCCCTAGCCCTAACCCTAGCTCAAACTCTAACTCTTACCCTAAATGTAAACTTCACCCTAACTCTTGCCCTAATCCTACCTGTAACCATAGCACAAATTCTACCTCAAATTTTATCCATTACTTTAAATAAAACCCTAAAACTAATGCTAACCCTTGCCCTAACTCTAACCCTAATTCTAATCATAGCCCTGACTCTAACCCTAAACCTCACCCTATATCTAACCATAAACACTTAACCTAAACTTAACCCTAACACTAACCCTAGACTTAACCCTAACCCTAGTCCTAATTCTAACCTTAACAAATCCCTAACACTAGCACTAACTCTATTGATTACCTTACCCATAAGCCTATCCCAAATGCTAACCCTAGGCCTAAACCTAACACTATCCATAAAACTAACCCTATACATTACTCTATAACTAACCTGAACCCTAAACCTAACCATATTCATTAATCTAACACTAAACCTATTGCTAATTTGATACCTAAACCTAAACCTTAACCTAAAGCAAACCCTAACATGGACTCTGACCCTAATAATAAACAAAGCTCTAAACATCACCCTTACCCTATACCAAAACCTTACAGTAGACCTAGCTATAAACATAACCCTAACAATAACCCTAGACCTGAAAATAGTTCTAGCCCTAATTCTACTCCTTACCCTATCACAAAACCTAGCCTTCATCCTAGCACTAAACATATCCTTAATCTTAATCCAAACCCTCACCCTGGATCTATCCCTAATTTTAACCCTCGACCTTGCCCTGAACCTAGTGATAACCCCATCATATCTCTTAAAAATAATCCTAAACCTAACAATTGCACAAACCCTAACCCTAGCCTTAACCTTAAACCTAACACTAACACTAACCCTAGCACTAATCCTAGCCCTAATTTAGCCCTAAACCTAACCCTACCACTAACTATAGTCCTAAGACTAACTCACTTTCACTCTAGCCCTATTTCTATTTCTAACCCTATCCATTACCTTAGCCCTAAACTTAGCCCTCATCTTACCCATAGACCTAACCCTAGATCTAAACATAACTCTAAATCTAACCCTAAACTTAAGCCTAAAACTCACCCTACTACTAGCAATAACACAATTGCTAATCATAAAACTAGCCCTAACTCTAGCCCTAGCCCTAAAACAAAACTGAGCCATTGCTTTAAACATAAACCTTAACCTAAACCAAACCTTAAACCTACAACTCGCCATAAGCCTAGCTCTAATTCAAGTCATAGGCCTAAAACTAACCCTGACCATGACTCATATCCAAACACTAATCCTAGCTCTAAATATCACCCTAACCCTAAATCTAATGCTAAACACTAGACTTAGCCCAAATCCTAACCCTAGAACAAATCCTAATAGTAACTCTAGTTCTTACATTGACCATAAGCCTACCTCTAGCCCTAATTCTAACACAAAAATAGCCCTAATCTGAGCCCTAACACTAGATTTAACCCTAACCCTAAGTCCTAAACATAACCCTAACACTAGCCCTAACCCTATCCCTTACCCTAAGCCATACGCTAAACATAATGCTAACCATTGTCCTAATCCTAATCCTTAGCCTAATCCAAATACTAACACTATTACTAGTCCTAACCCTAGCACTCATTCTAGCTCTAACCCTAAACTTCACACTTATTCTGACACTAACACTAATTATAGGAATAAACCTGACCATAACCCTAAACTGAACCCTGAAACAAGCCCTATATTAACCTTACACCAAATCTAACCCCAACACTAGCCCTAGACCTAAACCAAATCCTAAATCTACCAATAACTCTATCCCTGTACCTTAACAAAAACTTAGTCCTAGCCCAAACAATAAACCTTAACCTAAACCAAATATTAACCCTACCCCTTAACCTAACCTTGTCCTAATTCTGGCTTTCACCCTAACCCTAACTCTAACCTGAACACTGATCCTGCCATTAACAGTAAACCTATCTCTAAACCTGAGCCTAACAAACATCCAAACCTAACACTAGACCTAGCCATAACCCTACCTTTAAAACTTGCCCTAATCATAAACCTAGTTCCTATATAACACAAAGCCCTAACCCTAGGCTTAAACCTAACACAACACCTAATGCTAGGCCTAAGCTGAACAATAACCCTAGCCCTAATTTTAGCCCTAATTTAACCCTATCCCTAACCCTAACCCTAGCCCTAACTTCCACACTAGCCCTACTCCTAGTTCTAACCCTATCCCTTACCTAACCCTAATCCTAGCCCTAACCCTAGCTCTATCCTTAGCCATAAATCTTGTCCTATCCTTATTCTTAACCGTAACCCTAGATCAATCCCTAATTCTAAATCTAACACTAAACCTAAGTCTAAGCCTAATATTAACACTAGCCCTAACTCTAAAACTACTCTTAAAATTGGCCTAACCCTGACCCTAGAAGTAAATCAAAACTGAGCTATAGCGCTAATACTAAACCTTAACTTAAATCAAATCCTAACCCTATACCTAGAACTAACCCTAGACCTAATTCGAGTCCTAACCTTAACCGTAATACTAACCCTTACTCTAACTCATATCCTAACCCTCACCCTAGCTCTAAACACAATCCTAACCTTAAACCAAACATTTATAGTAATCCTAGCTGTAATTCGAGTCCTAACCCTAACCTTATACTAACCCTAACCCTGAATATTAACCTAACACTAACACTAGCTCTAAATATCACCATAACCTTAAACCTAATCCTAACACTAGAGGTCTAACCCCTAACCACAAACCTAAAACTAACCCTAATTGTAACCCTGGTTCTTACATTAGCCATTACTCTAACCCTAGCCCTAATCCTAACACAAAACTAGGCCTAATCCTAGCTGTAAACCTAGCTTTAACCCTAACCCTAGCCCTAACCCTAGCTCTAACCCTATCTCTTTCCCTAAGCCAAACCCTAACACTAATGCTAATCTTAATTCTAACCCTAATCCTTAACCTAACCCAAACACTAATCCTATTACTCATCCTAACCCTAGCCCTCATTCTTGCTGTAAACATAACCCAAACCTTAACCCTAACCCTTATTCTGACACTAAAACTAATTGTATGTATAAACCTGAAACTAACCGTAAACTCTAACAATAAACAGTAAACTCTAACAGTAGCCATACCGCCTAACCCCTACACTAGCCCTAGACCTAAACTTAATCCTATATCTAGCCATAACTCTAGCCCTAGACCTAAAAATACCACTAGACCTAGCCCTAATTATAACCCTTAGCCTAAACCAAACACTATATTTTCCCTAGACCTAACCCCAGTCCTAATTCTGGTTTAACCCTAACCATAATCCTAACATGAACACTGACCCTGACACTAACACTAACCATCGCTCTAAACATCACCCTAACACTGAAACCATTCCTAGCCCTAATATTAACCCCCAAACTAGCCCTAATCATAACAAGTTCTTAATTTAGCCATAGCCCTAACCTATTGCAAAACCTAGCCCTAATCCAACCCCTACCCTTTCTTTAACCCTAAAGCTAACCCTAACCCTAACCACAGCCTTAAACCTAAGCCTAAGCCTAACCCTAGACCTAATCCTAAGCATAACCCTAGCCCTATCCATAGCTCTAACCCTATACATTATCCTAAAGATAACCCTAACCCTTATGATAACCCTAGGCCAAACCCTAATCCTATGTCCATCCCTAATCCTATCCATTACCCTATACCTAACTTGAACCATAAACCTAAAACTATCATTAACCTATCCCTAGATATTTGAACCCTAACCATAAACCATAACCTAATCTAAACCCTAACCCTGACACTAATAATACCCCTAGCTCTAAACCTGAGTCTAACTATAAACCTAACCATTACAATAGACCTAGATATAAACCTAATCCTATAACTATCCCTAACTGTAACCCTAGACCTGACATTAGCCCCTGCTCTAATCCTAGTCCTAACCCTAACACAAAACTTAATCCACATCCTAGACATAATCCTCGCCTTAATCATAACCTAACCCTAACACTAATTCTAACCCTCACCCGACCCCTTATCTAGGTATAATCTCATTCCTTACCCTAAACCTAACCCTATTCAAAACCCTAACACTAAACCTAGCCCTAACCCTAGGCCTAACTATAATACTATACCTTGCCCTAATCCCAGCCTTAATTTAGCCCTATCCCTAAAACTAAATATAACCTTAGCCTAAGACTAACTATAACTTTTGCCTTAGCCCTATAGGTAGTTCTAACATTTTCCCATATCATCACCCTAAAACTAGACTAATATTAGCCCTAGCCCTAGCCCTAAAACAAAACCAAGTCATAGCCCTAATCCTAACCCTTATCCTAAACCAAAAACTAACTTTACACTTATCCCTAACCCTATTTCTAAACCTATACCTAATTATAGACCTAACCCTAACCTGAAAACTAACCCTGACCCTGACTCTGATCTCAAAACTAAACCTAGCTCTAAAATTACTGTAACAGTAAATCTAACCCTAACACTAGACCTAGCCTTAACCCTAACTTTATAACAAGCACAAATCATAACCTTACTTCGTATATTAGCCATAGTCTTAATCCTAGCCCTAACCTAACCCAAAACCTAGAATTTATTAGAGTACTAAACCTAGCTTTAACCCTTAACTTAAACCTAACTCTAACCCAAACTAAAGCCATATTCCTATACAAAACCCTAGCCCTAACCTTAGGTCTAACTCTATCCATTACCCTAATGATAGCCTAGCCCTTATGCTAACCCTAGGCTTAACCCTAACCGTATCCATTATACTAAACCACAACTAAAACCTAAACCTAATCCTGTCATTACCCTAACCCTAAATCTAATGCTAATTTGAGCCCTAAACTTAAACCCTAACCTAACCTAAACCCCAACTTTGATTCTGAACCTAATAGTAGCCCTAGCTCTAAAACTGACCCTTACCATAAACCTAACTCTTACACTGGACCAAGCTATAAACGTAACACTAAATATATCCCTAATTGTAAACCTAGACTTGCCATTAGCCCTAGACCTAATACTAGCCCTAATCCTAATACAAACACTAGCCCTCATCCTATCTCTAAACCCTAGCCTTAATCATAACCCTAACCCTAACCCTGGCCCTAACCCTAATACTAACCCTCACCAAGCCTTCAATCTAGGTATAACCCATTCCTTTAAACTAAACATAACTCTAACTCTAACCCTAAACCTCGGCCTAAACCTAACACTAACACTAGCCCTAATTTAGCCCTATCCCTAAACACAATCCTATACCTAGCCATAAGACAAACTCTAACTCTCACACTAGCTCTATCACTTTTTCTAACCATATTCCTAACCATAACCCTAACCCTAGCCCTAACCACTTTCCAAACCCTTGCCCTATCCTTAGCCCTAGCACTATGCTTAGATCAACACCTATCTCTAAATCTTACAGTAACCTGAAGCCTAAGCTTAACCCTAACATTATCCCTAAGCCTAATACTAATCCTATAAATAGTCCTAACCCTAGCCCTAGCCTAAAACAAAACTGAGCCATAGCTCTAACACTAATCCTCAAACTAAACAAAACCCTAACCATACACCTACCCCAAACCCTATACCTAATTCGAGTTTTAAGCCAAACCCTAAAATTAACTCTGACCCTGACTCTGACAATAACATTAACCCTAGCTCTAAACATCACTTTAACCTTAAACCTAACCCTAACACTCAACCTAGCCCTAACCTTAACCCTAAAATTAGCCCTAAATGTAACCCTAGTAGTTACATTATCCATAAACCTAAACCTAGCATTAATTAAACCCGAAACCTAGCCATAATCTGAGACCTATCCCAAGCTTTAAACCTAACCCAAGTCATAACCATAACCTTAGCCCTAATCATAATCATAACCCTAGCCCTAACCCTAGTCTAACCCTATCCATTACCATAAACATAACCCTATTTATTACCATAAACATAATCCTAACCCTAGGCCTAAACCTAACACTATCTCTAATCCTATTTCTATCTATAACAATAAACCTAACCTGAAACCTATCATTACTCCAACCCTAACCCTAATGCTAATTTGTTCTCTAACTTTAGATCTTAACCTATTCCAAACCTTTACCCAGACCTAGGGGTATAATAATACCCATAGCCGTAAACCTGACCCTACCCCTAAACCTAACCCTTACACTAGATGTAGCCATAATACTAAACATAAAATTATCTTTAAAGATAATTCTACACCTGAAATTAGCCATACCCCAAATCCTAGCCCTAACCCTAAAACAAACACTAGCCCCCATTCTAGCACTAAAGCTAGCTTTAATCATAACCCTAACCCTAACCAAAGCCCTCATCCCAATTCTAAATATCACCCTACCTCTAAACCCAGCTATAACAACATCCCTTACTTTAACTTAATACTAACGCTAACCCTACTCTATATTTAAGCTGAACACTAACCATAGCCCTCATACTAGCACGAATTTAGCCCTAATCCTAAAACTGATTTTATCCCTAACTTTAAATCTTAACCTCTCCAAACCTTACCCCAGCTCTTCTCCATAATAATACCCCTAGCCCTAAACATGACCCTAACCCTAAATCTAACCCTTACACGAGACATAGCCATAATCCTAAATGTAAAATTATTTTCAAACATAATTCTAGACCTGAAATTAGCCATACCCCAAATCTTAGCCCTAACCCTAAAACAAACACTAGCCCTCATCCTAGCCCTAAACCTAGCCTTAATCATAACCCTAACCCTAACCCAATCCCTAACCCTAATTTTAAATATCACCCTAACTCTAAACCTAGCTATAACATCATCCCTTACACTAAACATAATCCCTAATCAAACCCTACTCTATATTTAAGCTGAACACTAATCCTATCCTTAATCCTAGCCCTAATTTATCCATTTCCCTAACCAAAGTCCTAAGACTAACTCTAACACACACTAGCTCTATCCCTAGTTCTAACCCTATTACATACTAAAATCTACACTAGCCCTAACCCTTGCCCTATCCAGAGTCCTAATCCTAAACCTAGATCTAACCCTAAATCTAAATCTAACCCTAACCCTAAGCTTAAGCCTAACACTAACACTAGCCCAAACCCTAACACTAATCATAAAATTAGCACTAACCATAACCCTAGCAGTAAAACAAAACTAAGCAATAGCCCTAACTCTAAATCTTCACTTAAACCACACTAACACTACATCTAGAACTAACCATATCCCTAATTTGACTCTAACCCCAACCTTAAAAGTAACCCTGACACTTACACATATCCTAACACTCACCCTAGCTCTAAACACCATTCTAACCTTAAACCCATATGTACCACTAACCCTATCCCTAATACAATTCCTAACCCTAACTCTGACACTCACTCATATCATATCACTAACCCTAGCTCTAAATTTCACTCTAAACTTAAACCAAAACCTAAACTGATACCTACCACTAACCCTATCCCTAATACAATTCCTAACACTAACCTTGACCCTCACTCATATCCTAACACTAACCCTAGCTAAAAATATCACTCTAACCTTATACCTAACCCTAAACCGATACCTACCATTAACCCTATCCCTAATACAATTCCTAACCCTAACCCTGAACCTCAATCATATCCTAACACTAACCCTAGCTCTAAATATCACTCTAACCTTAAACCTAAACCTAAACCCTAAAATTAACCCTAATGGTAACCCTTGATATTACATTAGCCATTGCCCTAACCCTAGCCCTAAACCTAACACAAAAACTAGCCCTAAACCAAGCTCTACACCTAGTTTTAACCATAACCCTAACCCTAACATCTAGATCAATACCTATCCCTTACCCTTAGCGAACCTCTAACCCTAATAGTAACCCTAGAACTATTCCTAATCCTTAGGCCAACCAAAATCCAAACCCTTTTAATAGTCCACACCCTAGCCCTCATTCTAGCTCTAATCTTATCCCAAACCCTATCACTAAGCCTGAGCCTTATTCTGACCCAAACAATAGCACTGAGTCTAAACCTGAAATTAAGCATAGTGCAAACCCTAACACTGGCACTACCAGTAAACTTATAATTAAACCAAACCCTAAACCTAGCCCTATGACTAACTCTAACTCCACACTATCCCTATCCCTAGTTCTAACAATATTTCTTACCATAAGCCCAAACCTGGCCCTGAACTAATTCTTGCATTATCCTTACTCCTTGCCCTAAACCTAGATCTAACCCTAACTCTAAAACTAACCCTAACACGAATCATAAGCCTAACACTAACACTAGCCCTAACTCTAATGATAATTATAAAAATAGACCTAACTCTAGCAGTAAAACAAAATTGAGCAATGGCACTAACCCTAAACATTAACTTAAACAACCAAAAAACTACATCTAGACATAACCCTAGCCCTAATTCGAATTCTAACCCTAACCATAAAATTAACCCTGACACAGACTCATATCATAACACCATAGCTCTAGACACCATCCTAACCTTAAACAAAAACCTAACAGTAACCCTATTGCTAATTCGAGTCCTAATCCAAACCCTGACCCTGACTCATATTCTAACACTAACCGTAACTCTAAATATCACCCTAACATTAAACCTAACCTAACACTAGACCTACCCCTAACCCTAACCCTAAAACTAACCCTAATTGTAACCCAGGTTCTTACATTAGCCATTAGCCCTAGCCCTAACACTAACACAAAAACAAGCCCTAATCCATGCTCTAAACCTAGCTTTAACCATAACCCTAACCCTAGCTCTAGCCTTATTCCTATCCGTAAGCAAAACCCTAACCCTAATGGTAACCGTAGACCCATCCCTAATCCTTAGGCTAACCAAAATCCTAACCACATTAATAGACCTGACCCTAGCCCACATTCTAACTGTAATCCTATCCCAAACTCTAATGCTAACCCTAACCCTTATTCTGACCCTAACACTAAACTTAGGTCTAAACCTGACACTAACCCTGGATCAAACTCTAACACTGGCAATACTGATAAAATTATTCCAAAACCTAACTCTACCACTAGCCTTAGATCCAAAACTAATCCTAAATCTAGCCTTAACTCTAGCCCTAAACCTAAACAAAAACCTAGTACTAAACCTAACAATAACCCTTACCCTAACCCAAACACTCCCCCTACCCCTAGACCGAGCCCTACTTCTGGCTATAAAACTAACTGTAACTCAAAGCCAAACACTCACCAGCATTTAAGAGTAAACGTACATCTAAACGTGACACTAACAACAACAACAAAAAACATATGAATCTAACACTAGACCTAGCCATAACGCTAACCCTAAAACTAGCCCTACACATAACCCTAGTTCTTACATTACCCACAGCCCTAACCCTAATACAAAACCTAGAGCTAATCCTAGGCCTTAACCTAGCGCTAAGTGTAACCTAACCCTTACCTTAGCCCTAATCCTAACTTAAACTAGTCCTAACCCTAGCTCAAAGCCTAATCCTTACCATAAACATAAACCTAGAACAATCCCGAACTCTAACCCTAAATCTAGCACTAATCCTAACCTTAACCCTTGCCCTAGCCCTAGCTTTAAACCTACCCAATACCCTAACCTAACCCTAAACTTATTGGTAACCCTAGCCTTAACCCTAACCATACAATAACCCTAACCAAGAAACTAAACATACACCTAACTCTAAAACTAACACTCACAATAATCCTAACCCTAGCTCAAAACCTAACCCTTACCATAAACCTAAACGTAGCCATAGCCCTAACCTTAAACCTAAACTTTAATTTAACCCTAACCCTAAACCTAAATCTAATCATATCCATTACACTAAACCTAACCCCAAACCTAATATAATCCTAGCCCTAAACCTAACTCTTATCCTAAAACTACCATAATTCTATCCCTAGACCTAAACTTTAACCTAATTCATGCTCTGAAAATACCCCTAGCTCATAACATAACCCTTATGCTAAACATAACGCTAAAAATAACCCTAGTTCTAACCCTCAACCTAACCCAAACTCAAGACCTAATCCCAACCATAAACTTAGCCCTAAACTTAACTCTAACTGTGTCCATTACCCTAAACATAAACCTTACCCTAATGCTAACCCTAGGCCTATCCATAACCATATCACTAACCCCAAACCTATCAATTACCCTAAACCTAATCTGAACCCTAAATCTAACGCTATTATTACCAAAAATTTAAACCTAATGCTAATTTAAACACTAACCCTGAATTCAAACCTAAACCAAACCCTAACTCTGAACATAACCCTAAAAATTCCCCTAGCTCTAAAACTGACTCTTACCCTAAACCTAACTCTTACACTAGACCTAGCCAAAAACCTAAGCTTGAAATATCCCTAATGGTAACCCTAGACCTGACATTAGCCCTAGCCATAAACTTATCCCTAACCCTAATACAAACCCTAGTCCTTATCTTAGCCCTTAACATAGGCTTAATCATAACTCTAACCCTAAACCTGGCCCTAACCCTAACACTAACCTTAGCCCTAATCTTAGCCCTAATTTAGCCATATCCCTAGCCTTAATCATAACCTAGCCCTAGGACTAAGTCTAACTCTCACCCTTGCCTTAATACTAGTTATAAACTTATCCCTTAAAGGAAATCTAATGCTAGCTCTAACCCTAGGCTTAACCCTAGAACTTTTCTTAGCCCTTGCCCTAACCCTAGATCTAAACTTAAATCTGAGTCTAATACTAAAATTTAGCCTAAACCTAAACCTAACACTAGCCCTAACCATAACCCCAATGCTAATCCTAGAACTAGTCCTAACTCAAACCCTAGCCCTAATACAAAACCAAGCCATAGCCCTAACCCTGACCCTTAACCAAACCAAACCTTAACCCTACACCTAGCCATAACCCTAGCCCTAATTTGAGTTTTAAGTCGAAAAATAAAACTAACCCTGAACCTGACCTAACCCCAAATCTAGATTTAAACATCACTCACATCCTAACCCTAAATCTAACACTAGATATATCCCTAAACCTAGAGCTAAGTTAACTAGCCTTAACAGTAACCCTAGTACTTATATTAGACATAACCCTAACCCTAGGCTTTACTTAACCCAAAACCTAGCCTGAATCTCTGTCCTAAACTTAGCTTTAACCCTAACCTTAACCCAAACCCTAGCACTAATAGTAACCATAACCCTAGCCATAAACTTAGCTCTAACCCTATCCATTACCCTAACCATAACTCTAACCCTAATGCTAATCTTAGGCTTAAACCTAACCCTATCTAATTGTAACCCTATCCATTACCCTAAACTTAACCTGAAACCTAAACCTAACCATATCATTACCCTAATTTTAACCTTAATGCTAATTCAAGCCCTAACTTTAAAATTTAACCTATCCCAAACACTAATAATGACACTTACCCTAATAATATCCTTAGCTCTAAACTTGACCCTAACCTTAAACCTACCATTAAGCAAGATGTAGCCATAACCCTAACCCTAAAACTATTTTTAACAATAATGCTATACCTCAAATTAGCCCTAGCCCTAAACCAAACCATAACCCGAGTTTTAACCCTAATTCTAACCCTTGTCCTAGCCCTAAACAGAGCTATAACCCCATCCCGTACACTAAACCTAATCATAACCCAAACCTTAACCCTAACCCATCGCCCTAACTCTTGGCTTAACAACAACACTAAGCCTAGCACTAATCCTAGCCCTAATTTAGTCCTATCCAAACCCTAAACTTAGCCCTAAGACTAACTCTTGCCCTAGCCCTATCCCTAGATCTATCCTTAGTCCTAGCCCTAATTCTAACTCTAAATCTAAACCTAACTCTAAATTTAACCGTAACCATAAGCCTAAACCGAAAATTAACATAGCCCTAACAATAATGCTAATTCTAAAACTTGAACTACCCCTAGTCCTAGTCATAAAAAAACCAAGCCATAGCCCTAACACTAACCTTATCCCAAACCAAACTCTAACCCTACATCTAGCCCTAACCCTAACTCTAAAACTAACCCTGAACCTGATGCTGACACTAACACTAATCCTAGCTCTAAACATCACCCTAACCTTAAATTAATTGTAGCACTAGACCTAGCTGTAACTCTAACCATAAAAGTAGCCCTAATCATAACCCTAGTTTATACATTAGTCATTATCCTAACTCTACCCTTAACCCTAACACAAATCCTACCCATAATCTAAGCCCTAACCCTAGATTTAACCCAAATCTTAACCCTTACATTAGCCCTAACCCTAGGTATAAAACTTTCCCTTACCCAAAGCCAAACCCTTACACAAATGTTATCCCTAGCACTAACCCTAATCCTTAGCCCAACATCAACTCTAACCATATTGCTAGTCCTAACCCTAGCCCTCATTCTAGCTCTAATACTAACCATGAACACTATTCTGACCCTAACACTAACCCTGGGTCTAAACCTGACCCTACTCCTAAACCAACCCAAACACTAGCCCTGCCGGTAATGGTATATGTATACTTAATCCTAACACTAGCCCTAGACCTAAAGCCAATCCTAAAAATAGCTATAACTCTAGCCCTGGACCTAAAAAATAACCTAGCCATGGCACTCACAATAACCCTTAACCTAAACCAAACACTAATCCTACACCTAGACCTAAACCTAGTCCTAATTGTGGCTATAACCCTAACCCTAACCCTATCCCGAACACTGATCCTTACCCTAACACTAAACGTAGCTATAAATCTGACCCTAACACAAAACCTAGACCTAACAATATACCTCGCCATAACACTAACCCTAATATTAGCCCTAAACCCAACCCTAGCTCTTTCATTACTCATAGTTCTAACCCTAGCCCTAAATGTAACATAAAACCTAGCTCTAATCCTAGGCCTAAACTTAGTCCTAAGCATAACCCTAAAAGTAATCATAGCCCTAACACTAACCCTAACCCATGCTTTAGACCTAACACTAGCTCAAGGAAATCCCTTACACTAAACATAACTCTAGCCCTATCCTAAACCCTAACACTAATCCTAGCTCTAATCCGAGCTTTAATCCTAGCCCAAATTTAGCTGTACCCCTACCCATTATCCTTACTCTAACCCTAATTATAACTCTATCCCTAAAACAAAACCTAACCTTAAACATTAATGTAACCCTAGACCTAACCTGAAACCTAACCCTTGCAATAGCCGTAACCTTAGCTGAAATATTAAGCCTTACACTAAAACTAATCCTAACACTAGCTCTAACTCATACCTTAACCCTAACCCTAACCCTACCTTTAATATTATCCATTACCCTAAACAGAACCCTAACCATAATTGAAATCCTATTCATATCCCTAACCCTAAACCAAACCATAAACTTAAACATAACCATAGACCTAAATTTAAACCTAAGCCTCACCCTAGCTCTAACCCTAGCTCAAACACTAAACTTTACCCTAACCTAATCATAACCCTAGCCCTAAACCTAACACATACCCTAACCCTAATACTTACCTTAAACCAATCCTATCCCTAAACCTAACCCAAATCCTTGACATAATCCAAACCATAGCCAAGCCCTAACCTGAGCTCTAAACCTATCCAATACACTAAACATAACCCTAACCCTAATGCTAACCCTAATCCTATCACCAAACCTAAGCCATTCTTTACCCTAGGTCTTGGGTTAGGGTTAGGGATAGGGCGGAATTAGGGCTAAGATTAGGGCTAGGGTGAGTAATAGGGTTAGGGCTATGGTTAGGGTTAGCGTTAGGATTAAGGCTAGATTTAGGGCTAGGATAAGTACTGGGGTTTTGTTAGGGCTAGGGCTAGGATTAGGGCTAGGGCTAATGTCAGGTTTAATGTTATGGTTGAGGATAATTTTAGGCTTATGTTTGTTGTTAGGTCTAACGTAACTGGTAAGTTAGGGTAAAGTTCAGATTTAGAACTAGGGGAATTATTAGGGTCAAGGTCAGGGTTAGAGTTTGTTTGAGTTTAGGGTTTTGGGTTAGGGCTCGAATTAGCAGTAGGGTAAGGATTAGGGTAATGATAGGGTTTTGTTTAGGGTTCAGGTTAGGTTTAGGGTAATTGATAGGATTAGGGTTAGCGATAGGGTTAGTGTTAGGCCTCTTGTTAGCATTAGGCTAGGAGTAATGTTTAGGATAATGGATAGGGTTAGAATAAGGTTAGGGCTAGGCTTATGGTTAGGAATAGGTCTTGAATTAGGGTTAGGGTTAGGGTTAGAACTAGAGTTAATATTAGGGTTATATTTAGCATAAGGGTTAGGTTTTGAGTTAGGCTTAGGCCTATGGCGAGGGTTAGGTCTAGAATTAGATCTAGGGATAAAAATACAATACAGTTAGGGTTAGAGTTATTATTAGGGCTAGAGTCACCATATGGGTAGGGTTATGGTTAGAGAAATGGATATGGCTACATGTAGGTATAGGGTTATGGTTAGTGTTAGATTGAGGTTTAGGTTTAGGGTTAGGGATATGGTTATGTTTAGGTTTATGGAAAGGGTTAGCGTTTGTGCTAGAGTTAGGTCTATGTCTAGTGTGAGTTTTAGGGTTAGGTCTAGGGTTAGTTTTCTTGTTATTTTTAGAGTTGTGGTTAGTTCTAGAGTTATCAATAGGTTTAGGGTTAGGTTTAGGGTAATGGGTTGGTTTAGATCTAGGTTTAGGTCTAGGGTTAAGTTTAGGATAGGGCTAGTGTTAGGGGTATATTTAGGGATAGGTGTAGGTTTATGTTTAGGGTAAGGTTAGGCTTTGAGCTAGGGTGAGGTATAATTGAGTGTTAGGTTATGGTTAGGGTTAGGGTTACACTTAGGGCTATTTTTAGGCCTAGCATTAGCTCTAGGTTTTGTGTTAGCTTTAGGCCTAGGATTAGGGCTGTGGGTAATGATTATGGCTACTTTTAGGGTTAGGGTTATGGCTAGGTCTAGTGCTAGTTTTAGATATTCGGTTAGGGTCAGGTTCAGAGGCAGGTTTATTGTTAAAGCCAGGGTCAGTGTTCGGGTTAGAGTTAGAGTTTGGGTTACAGCCAGAATAAGGACTGGGTTTAGGTCTAGGGGTAGGGTTAGTGTTTGGGTTAGGTTCAGGGTTATTGTTAGGGCTAAGGCTAGGTTGTTGTTTAGGTCTAGGGATAGAGTTAAGTCTAGATTTAGAATTAGGTTTTGATCTAAGGCTAGTGTTAGGGTTTTTTCTAGAGTTAGGTTCAGGTTTAGACCTAGGATTAGTTTTAGGGTCAGAATAAGGATCAGGGTTAGAATTAGGGTTTGGGATAGGTTAAGAGCTAGAGTGAGGGCTAGGGTTAGGACTATTAATAGGGTTAGGGTTTTGGTTAGCCTAAGCATTAGGGATAGGTCTAGGGTTACCATTAGGGATAAGGTTTTGCTTGGGATAAGGGATAGGCTTTGAGCTAGGTTTAGGGCTAGATTTAGGATTAAGGTTAGGGTTAAATCTAGGCTTAAGTCTCGAATTAGGGCTAGGTTAGGTATAGTTGTAGTGTTAGGGGTTAGATTAAGTTATGGTTTGAGGTTAGGGCTATTGCTCAATTTTATTTTAGTCTTAGGCTTAGGGTTAGGGCTAGGAATAATATTAGTATTAGGGTTAGGCGTAGTGTTAGTGTTAGGCTTAGGCTTAGGCTTAGGTTAAGATTTGGAGTAAGGGTTAGCCCTAGGGTTAATGTTAGGTTTAGTGTAATGGATAGGGATAGGTTTAGGGTTCAGTGTAGGTTTAAGGTAATGGAGAGATTAAGGGTTGGTTATAGGAAAAGGGTAAGGCGTAGGGTTAGCATTACGAATAGGGTTATCATAGGGGTAAAGTATAGTGTTACAGGTAAGTTTATGTTTAAGATTAGGGCTAGAGTTAATGTTAGCATTTGGATTAGGGCTAGTAACCCTTGCTTAGTGTAGGGTTATAATTAGGTTTATGGTAAAGTTAAGGTTTTGAAATAGGGTTAGTTCTAGTGTTAGAGTTAAGTTTAATGTTAGGTCAGGGTTTATGGTTTTATTAGTAGTAAGGTTTAGGTTTAGGGTTAGGGCTAGGGTTTTCCCTTGAGTTAGTTTTAGGCTTAGGGTAACAGATACAACTAGACTTAAGGTTAGCTTTAGGGTTAAGCTTAGTTTTAGGGCTAGGTTTACTATTGGGTTTAGGGTAAGGGTTAGGGTTTGAGTTAGGAAGAAGTTTATTGCAAGGATCAGGTTTAGGTTTAGGTGTAGGGTTAGGTTTGTGTTTTGGGTTAGGGTTTCATTTAGGGTTAGTGCTAGAGTTATCATTAGGTTTAGGGCTAGAGTTAACATAATTTTTAGAGTTAGGGCTAGGGTTAAGTTTAGGATTAGGGATAGGGTTAGGGTTATTGTTAGTGATAGGGCTAGGATTATGTTTAGGCTATGGTTTAGGCTTTGACATAGGGTTAGGACTAAGGTGAGGTCAGTGTTAGGGTAGGTCTAGGGTTAGGGTTAGCCTTATGCTTAGGGAAGGTTTAGGCCTCTGATTAGGACTAGGTTTTGTGTTGGGTTTAGGCCTAAGGTTACTGCTATTGGTAATGTAAGATCTAGGGTTCTAATTATTGTAGTTTTAGCGATAGGGTTATGGCTAGGCCTAGTGTTAGGTTTATATTTTGGGTTTTTTCAGGTTTATGGCTAGGTTTATTGTTAGTGTCAGTTTCAGTGTTCCGGTTATAGTTAGGGTTAGGGTGAAAGCCAGAATTAGGACTAGGTTTAGGTCTAGGGGTAGTGTTAGTGTTTGGTTTAGGTTAAGGGTTACTGTTAGGGCTAGGACTAACTTTTAGTTTAGGTCTCGGACTAGAGTTATTGCTAGAATTAGGATTAGGTTTAGGTCTATGGCCAATGTTAGTGTTAGGTTTAGGTAAAAGTTTACAGGTAGGGCTAGATTCAGGGTTCAGTTTAGGGTAAGGGTCAGGTTATAGATAAGGTTAGGGTTATCCTAGGGTTAGCATTAGGGTTAGGGTGAGTATTAAGGTAATGGATAGGATTAGAGGTAGATTTAGGGCTAAAATTATGGTTAGGATTAAAGGTAGTTTTAGGATTTGGTTTACGTTTATGGTTAGGGTTAAAGCTTATGTTAGGGCTTGGATTAGGGCTAAGTTTTAGATTAGGTTAGGGCTAGGGTTAGGGCTATGGCTAATGTAAGATCTAGGGTTATTATTAGTATTAAAATTAGGGTTAGTGTTTGGTCTGGGTCTAGTGAAAGCATTATCTTTAGGGTTAGTGTGATATTTAGATCTAGGATTAGTGTTAAGATATATGTCAGGGTCAGGAATAATTTTAGGCCTAGGACTCAAATTAGAATAAGGAGGTTATGGTAGTTGTAGGGTTATGGTTTAGGTTAAAGTGTAGAGTTAGGGCAATGGCTCCATTTTGTTTTAAGGCTAAGGCTAAGGTTAGGGCTAGTTTTAGGATTAGTGATAATGTTAGATCAAGTGGTAGTGTGAGGTTTAGGCTTAGGTTTAGGGTTAGATTTAGATTTAAGGTTAGGTCTAGGGATTGATCTAGGACTAAAATTAGGGGTAAGGTTAGGGCTTGTTTTAGGGTTATGGTAACTGATAGGGTTAGTACTATAAATAGGGCTAGGGTGATTGTTAGAGTTAGTTTTAGGCCTAGGGTTAGGGTAGGATTAGGGTTGGGGCTAAATTAGGGGTAGGATTTGCGGTAGAGTTAATATTAGGGTTAGGCCTATGGTTAGGCCTTGAGTAAGGGTTAGTGTTAGGGTAAGGATTAGGGTTAGAGTTAGGGGAAAGGATGGGGTTATAGCTAGATTCAGGGCTAATGGAAGGGTTAAAATCAGGGTTAGGGCTAGGGTTAGGGTTCAGGTTAGGATTAAGGCTAGGTTAGGATTAGGTTTAGGGCTAATATTAAGGCTAGGGCTAATGTGAGGTCTAGATATATGGTTAGGGTTAATTTTAGGGTTAGATTGTGGCCAGGTCTAGTGTAAGGTTTAGGTTTAGGTTAAAGGTCAGGTTTAGAGCTAGGTATATTATTAGGGTCAGGGTGGGGAAGAGTTTGGTTTAAGTTAAGGTTTAGGGTTAAGGCTTGATATTTTGTTAGTGTTAGGGTTAGGGTTAGGGTAATGAATACAGTTAGTTTAAGGGTTCAGTTTAGTTTAGAGTAATGGTAAAGGTTGGTGGTATGGATAGTTCTAACGTTAGTCATAGGTTAGCATTTAAGTTAAGTTTATCTTTAGGGTAATGGATAGGGTTAGAGCTAAGGTTAGGGGTAAGGTTAAGGTTAGAATTAGGGCTAGTATAGGGTTAGGCCTAGGGTTAATGTTAGGATTCAGTTTAGGGTGTTAGCATTAGAGCTAGGGTTAAGGCTAGGGCAAGGGTTAGGGTTAGGGTTAGGTCTAGCGTTACAGTTAGGGTTACAATTAGGGCTAGGTTTAGGGCTAAGATAATGGCTAGTTATTGTGGGAAGTTTATGGTTAGCATTAGGGCTATGAGTAATGTAAGAGCTAGGGATAGGTTTATGACTAGTTTTAGGGTTAGGGTTAAGGATAAGTCTAGTGTTAGGGTTAGGTTTTGAGTTAGAATAAGGTTTAGAGCTAGAGTTTGGGTTATGGTAAGGTTCATTGTTCAGGTTAGGGTTAGGTTTATGATTAGGATCAGAATTAGGACTAGCATTGGGTCTAAGGATAGGGTTAGTCTTTGCATTAGGTTAAGGGTTATTGTTAGGGCTAGTGCTAGGTTTTTGTTTAGGGCTAGGGCTAGATTTATGACTCTTTTTAGGATTAGGTTTGGGCCATTTATAGTGTTATGGTTAGGTTTTGTTATACTTTTACTGGTAGGGGTACTGGTTAGGATTCTGTTTAGGGTTGGGTTCAGGTTTATACCTAGGGTTCATGTTAGGTCAGAATAAAGGTCATGGTAAGGGTTTGGGTTTTGGTTAGGGTTGGAGCTAGAATGAGGTGTAGTGTGAGGACTAGTAATAGACTTAAGTTTTGGGGTAGGCTAAGGATTAGGATTAGAACTACTATAGCATTAGGGTGAGGGTTTGGCTTAATGTAAGGGATAGTTTTAGAGGTGGGGTTAAGTTTTTTGTTAGGGTGAGGTTTAGGGCTATGGTTAGGATTAGGGTTAGATTTAAACCTAGGGTTAATGCTCTGATTAGGGCTAGAATTTTGTTAGCATTAGGTCTATGGCTAATGTAAGAAATAGGTTTCCTATTAGAGGTAGTTTTAGGGTTAACATTATGACAATGTTTAGAGCTAGGGTTAGTGTTAGGGTCTGAGTCAGAGTCAGGGTTATTTCTAGGTTTAGGGTTAGAGCTCAAATTAAAGATAGGTTTAGGGCTAGGTGTAGGGTTAAGTTTTGGTTTATGTTAAGGTTTAGGGTTATGTTTATGATTCGGTTTTTTTTTAGGGCTAGGGTAGGTTTAGGGGTAGTTTTTAAATTAGCATTAGGGTTTGGGCTAGTGTTAGGGTTAGGTTTACACTTAAAGTTAGGTTTAGATCCATGTTTAGGGCTAGGTTGAAGGTTAGGGCTAGGATTGGGGCTAAGGATAGGGCTAAGTTTTGGTTTATGGTAAGGGATAGGTTTAGAACTAGGGCTAGGGCTAGGGTGAGAATTAGACTTAGTCTTGGGGCTAGGGCTAATGTTAGGTTTAGGGTTAGGCTAAATTAGGGCTAGGATTAGCGTTAGGGTTATTGTTAGGTTTAGTCCTAGGTTGAGGGCTAGTGTTTGGGCTAGAGTTAAGGTTAGGGTAAGTTATTATGTTACAGCTATGTTTAGGGCTAGGGAATGGGATAAAATTAGGGATTTTGGCTAGGGTTAAGATTAGGGTTAAAATTAATTCTAGTCTTAGAGCTAGGAATAGAGCTGGTGTTTGTGTTAAGTTTAGATATAGGGCTAATGACAGGTCTAGGGTTATGGTTAAAAATAGTTTTACAGTTAGGATTATGGCTAGGTCCATTGTAAGGGTGAGGTTGAGGGTTGGGTTCAGGTTTACAGCTAGCATATTATTAGGGTCAGAGTCAGGGTTAGGTTATGGTTTAGATTCACGTTTATGGTTAGGACTCAAATTAGCATTAGGGTTAGGGTTAGGGTTAGCGTAATGGATATGGTTAGGTTTAGGATTCAGGTTATGTTTAGAGTAATTGATTGGGTTAGGGTTAGTGATAGAGTGAGGGTTAGGACTAGGGATAGAATTTGGTTAGGGTTATAGTTAGCTAATGGATAGGATTAGAGCTGCAGTTAGCTCTAGGGTTATGGTTAGGTTATGGCTATGATTAGGGTTAGGACTTTGGTTAGAATTTGGTTAGGGTTATGGTTAGGATAATGGATAGTATTCAAGCTAGGGTTAGGGCTTGGATTATGGTTAAAATTAGAGCTATGGTTCAGGTTAGGTCATGGTTAGGATAACGAATAAGATTAGAACTGCAGTTAGGGCTAGGGTTTTGGTTAGATCAGGGCTATGATTAGAGTTAGGCCTTGGGTTAGAATTCGGTTAGGATTATGTTTAGGGTAATGAATTGGATTCGAGCTAGGGTTAGGACTAGGGTTATGATTAAGATTAGGGCTATGATTCAGGTTAGGTTTTGGGTTAGGACAAACTTTAGGTTTAGGGTTAGGTTTAGGTTAAGTGCTAAGGCCCGAGTTAGGGTTAGGTTTAGTGTTAAAGCTAGGGTGAGGGCTTAGATTAGAGCTAGTTTTTGGCTTAGGTTAGGACTAGGGTAGCACTATGTCTAATGTAAGATCTAGGGATATGAATAGGGATAGTTTTAGGGTTAGTGTTAAGTCTAGGTCTAGTGATAGGTTTAGGTTTAGGTTCAGGGTGATGATTAAAGATAGGGTTAATGTTAGTGTTAGAGACAGGATCATTGTTACCTTTAGGGTTAGGGATAGGATGCAAATTAGGGCTTGGGTTAAGGCTAGGTGTAGGGTTACTGTTTGTGTTAGGGTTAGGGTAAGAATTTGGGATAGGGCTAATATCAGGTCTAGGTTTAGGGTAAGTACTGTGGCTCAGTTTTGTTTTAGAGCTAGGGCTCAGGTTAGAGCTAGCTTTAGGATTACTAATAGGGTTAGTGCTAGTGGTAGGGTGAGGTTTAGGCTTATATTTTTTGTCATTGTTAGATCTAGGTTTAGGTCTAGGGCTAGGATTAGGGCTAAGTTTAAGGCTCTTGTTAGTGCTACGGTAAAAGATAAGGTTACAACTAGAAATAAGGCTAGGGTGTGAGGTAGAGTTAGTCTTTGGGCTAAGGTTACAGGTTGGTTTAGGGTTAGGGGTGAATTAGGTCTAGGATTATCACTATGGTTAGTGTTAGGGTTAGGCCTTAGTGTAAGGGCTAGAGTTAGGTTAGTGTTAGGGTAAGGGTCAGTTTTAGTGTTAGGGGAAAATGGATTTGTTCATAGATTTAGGGATAGGGCGAGGGTTATACTTAGGGTTAGGGCTAGTGTTAGGGTAGGGTTTAGGGTTAAGGCTATGTTTAGGGCTAGGATGAGGGTTTGTGTTATAGCTAGGGCTAGGATTAGGGCTAGGGCTAATGTCAGGTCAAGGATTATGATTAAAGATAGTTTTAGTGTTAGGTTATGACTAGGTCTAATGTAAGGGTTAGGTTTAGGGTAAAGGTAAGATTAAGAGCTAGGTGTAATATTCGGGTCAGGGTCAGTGTTACGAATAGGTTTAGGTTAAGGTCTAGGCTTAAGGCTCAAATTAGCATTAGGTTTTGTGTAATGGATCGGGTTAGATTTAGGGTTCAGGTTAAGTTTGGGGTTCTGTATAGCATTAGGGATAGCTATATTATTGGGTTTAGTCCTATTGTTAGCATTTGGGTTAGGCTTATGTTTAGGGTAATAGATAGGATTACAGCTAGGTATGGGCCTAGTTTTATGGTTTAGGATTAGGGGTAGAGTTATATTTAGGCTTAGATTTAGGCCTAGGTTAGGGTTAGGTTTAGGGAGAGTTTTAGGCTTTGAGCTATGTTTAGGGCTAGGGAAGGGTTAGGCTTAGAGCAGGTCTAAGTTAAAGGTTAAGGTGAGGGCTATGGTTAGCATAAGGTTTAGGGTTAGAGATATGGTAATGGATAGAGTTAGAGCTAGGGTTTAGGCAATGGTTACGGTTAAAGATAGGGTTAAAGTTACAGTTAGGGACAGGGTTATGTTAATGCTTAGGGTTAGGATTAGGGCTAGGTTTAGAGGTAATAATAGGGTTAGAGTAACTTTATTCAAAATTTTTTTATACAATCCAGGATTCATCTTTAACTAACCTTAATCTGTTCCCCAGGTTTAGGCCTTTTGTTTCAACTGTTTGGTTTCAGGAACAGTTAATAGTTTCATTTAACTTCATTTTGACCTATACAAGTAAATGGAAATGGAACTAGAAATCAAACAATGTTTATGCTTGCTTTTGAAAATGCAAACACACCCTCAATTCTTTTTGGGGACACTGTGGTATGTTCCTTGTGCATGTAGGCATAAGCTGAAGCATGCAAAAACAACTTTATCTGAGAGCCCTTTAGGAGAAAGCAAGGAAATATGCATACACTGAAATTCGTCCCATAATTATTTGGTCAGATTTGTTTGATAACGCATAGGATTCATTATTTATCATGCCCCACAAATCTCTTCAAGTCTAGACCTAACCCTAATTCTAACCCCCCAAACCTAACCCCAGATCAAACCCTAAACCTTGCCCTAAACATAACCCTAGCCCAAACTCTAAATGTTACCCTAACACTAGCTATAACTCTATTCATTTCCCTAAACATAATCCTAAACATAATCCTAAAACTAATGCTAACCCTAGCACTATCCCTAACAATAACCCTACCCTAGCCCTGACTTGAACCTAACCCTCACCCTGGCACTAACACTAGCTTGATTCCTAACCCTTACCCTTAACCTAACCATAACACTAATCCAAGTCTTATCTGTAACCCTAACTCTAGCCCTAATCCTAACCTAAACCCTAGCCCTAACACTAGATCAAACCCTACCAATTAATCTAACACTAAACATAACCCTAATGATAACCCTAGACCTAAACCTAAACCTATCCTGGTGTCATCTTTTACCTAACCTTAATATGCTCCCCAGGTCAATGGTTCACTATCAGGAACACTCTGTATTTTAAGGTTTCACTTCATATTGACATATATAGGTAAATGAAAATGGAGGTTGAAATCAAACCAGGTTGATGCTAGCTGCTTCAAACTTCAGACACTAAATCAGTTCTCTGTGGGAACTCTCTGGTTTGTTCCTTGTGAAAGTAGCCCTAAGACGCAGATGGCAAAAACAACTTTATCTCTGAGCCCTTTAGAAGAAAACAGAGATATATGAATAAATTGAAATACCACCTAAATTATTTAGTCATATTTTTTTTATATTGAATAGGATTCATCTGATAGCTTAGCCTGGTAGGCTACCCAAGTTTGGAACTTCTAGGATCAACAGTTTTTTAAAGAGGTTAGGATTGGTGTTAAGATTAGTGTTAGGGCTAGTGTTAGAACTAGAATTAGGGTTAGAGTTAGTTTAGTTCAAATTTCTTTGATACTGGCCTGGATTCATTTTTCACCTATTCTTACTATACCCCACATGTTTGGGCATCCTAGGTTCAATGGTTCACTGTAAGGAACACTTTGCATTTTAAAGTTTCAGTTCATTTTGTCCAATACAGGTAAATGGAAATAGAGCTGGAAATCAAACAGCGTTGGTGCTAGCTGCTTGAATATTCACACTTCATCAATTCTCTCTGGGCAATCTCTGGTTTGTTCTTGTGAAAGTAGGCCTAAGCTGAAGCATGTAAAAACAACAGTATCCAAGAGTCCTTTAGGAGATAATAGGGAAATATGCATGTACTGATATACTCCATCAACTATTTGGTCAGATTTCTTTGATACTGCACAGCATTCCTCCCTTATCTTGCCTATACATAGCCATAAATCTATCCCTAAAACGATCCCTAACCATAACCCTAGACTTGATATTACACCTAGTCCTAATGCTAGCCCTAACCCTAACACAAACCATAGCTTTAATCCTAGGCCTAACACTAGCTTTAATCCTAACCCTAAACTTAACCCTAGCCCTATCCCTAATTTTAACCCTTGCCTTAGCCCTAAACATAGCTGTAACATCATACCTTTCCCTACCCTAACCCTAAAGCTAACATAGACCCAAACATAGACTTAACACTAACACTATCCCTAGTCCTATTCCAAGCCCTAATTTAGCCCTAACCTTAACTGTAAATCTAACTCTAACCCTAAGACTAACTTTAACTCTCACCCTATTTCAATTAATACTTCTAAACCTATCACTTATCATACCCCCAAACCTAGCCCTTATCCTAGATTAAACCCAAGACCTAACCTTTGCCCTAGCCCTAATCCTAGATCTAAACCTAACTCTAAATCTAAACCAAACCCTAAGCCTAAACCTCACCCTAACACTGGCCATAACCCTAACACTAATCCTAAATCTAGCCCTAACCCTAGACTTAATGTTAACACTACACCAAACCCTAACACTATCATAATCCTTAAACCTATACATTACCCTAACCATAACCCTAAACCTAACATAACTGTAACTCAATTCCTAATCATTACCTTAAAAGTAACCCTAATCCTAACCCAAATTAACCTGATATTTGTCCCTATCAAATACCCTGAACCTAATGATAACCCTAGCTAACACTATCAGTCATCCAGATCATAAGTGTAACTCTAACCTAAACCTAATCCTAAACAACCCTCACCAGACTGTAAACTAACCCTAACTCAATCCCTAAACCATACCTTAACCCTAAACCTAACCTAACCATTGCTCAATCCCTAACCATTACCTTAAAACTAAACTTAATCCTTACCCTAACCTTACATTTAAACCTATCCAAACCTGAACCTAAAGATAACATTAGCCCTTACACTAACACTAATCCAGACCTTAAGTGTAACTCTAACCTAGACCTAAACTTAAACCAAAACCTGACCATAGGGTGAACTAACCCTAGCTCAAAACCTAAACCGTACCCTAACCCTAACCCTAACTCTATACTAGGCCTAACCCTAACCCAAACTCTAGTCTTAATGCTAACCATAACCCTAGCCCTAACACTAGCTCTAATCCTATCATTACCCTAATAATAACACTTACCCTAGTGCTAACGCTAGGCCTAAACCTGACCCTATCGTTAACTCTAACCCTGTCAATAACCCTACACCTAACTTAAACCCTAACCTAAGAGTCTCATTACCTTAACCCTAACCAAATACTAATTCAATCCCTAATCCTAAATCCTAACCTAAAATAAACCCAAAACCTTGGCCTAACCCTAATAGTACACCTAGCTCTAAACCTGACCCTTACCCTAAACCTAACCCTTATATTAGACCTAGCATTAAACCTAACCTTAAATATGTCCCTAACCATAACCCTAGACCTTACACTAGCCATAGCCCCAATTCTTGTCATAAACCTCAAACAAATCTTAGCCCTCATCCTAGCCCTAAACCTAGCCTTATTAATAACCAAAACCATAACCTTAGACCTAACAATAATTCCATTTTCTACTTAGCTCTAAACCTAGCTATAACTCATCCCTTTCCCGGAACTTAACCCTATCAAAGCCTATACCTAAGCCTAACACTAGTCCTAAACCTAACACTAGACCTAATCCTAGCCCTAATTTAGCCCAAAACCTAACCTAACCCTAGCCCTAAGACTAACTCTTGCCCTAGCCCTAATCCTAGTTCTAACCTTAATGGTTATTATAATTCTAACACTTGACCTAAACTTAGCCCTAACCTTAGCCCTAGCCCTAATCCTACATCTAAACCTAACTCTAAATCTAACCTTAACCCTATTCCTAAACCTCTCACTAACACAAGCTGTAACACTAACACAAGCTGTAACACTAACACTTATCCTAAATCTAGCCCTAACCTAGACCTAGCCCTACAATAAAAAGAGCCATAGTCCTAACCCCAACTCTTAACCTAAACCAAAACCTAACTCTACACCTAGTCCTAAACCTAGCTCTAATGCGAGTCCTATCCCTCACCCTAAAACTAACCCTGACCCTGATTCTGACCCTAACACTAACCCTAGCTCTAAATATCACCTAAAACTTAAACCTAAACCTAACACTAGACCTAGCCTTTACCCTAAACCTAACACTAGACCTAGCCTTTACCCTAACCCTAAAACTAGCTCTATTCATAACCCTAGTTCTTACATTAGCTATAGCCCTAACCCTAGCCCTAATCTAACCCAAAACCTTTCCCTAATTAGAGACCTAACACTAGCTTTATCCATAACTATAACACTAATCCTAACCCTAACCCTTACCCTAAACCTAACCCTAAACCCAAACTTGCTCTTACCCTAAACATTACCCTATCCAAAATCTTAATCATAACCCTAGCCCCAATCCTAGGTGTAACTATATCCATTACCCTAACCCTAACCATACCCTAATGATAACTTGAGGATAACCCTAAACCTATTCTTAAACCTAAAACTATCTATTATCCTAAATCTAACCTGAACCCTAAACCTAACCATATCCATAACCACAACCATAACCCTAAAGCTAATTTGAGCCCTAAACATAATCATTAACCTAACTCAAACCATAATTCTGAATCTTACCTTAATAATATTCCTAGCTCTAAACCATACCCTAAACCTTAACGTAACACTCACACTATACCTAGCCATAATCCTAACCCTAAATCTATAGCTAAATCTAACCCTATACCTGACATTAGCCTTAGCGTTAAATGTAGCCCTGAACCTAACACAAACCCTAGCCCTAATCCTAGCTCTAAACTTAGCCTTAATCCTAACCCTAACCCTAACCCTAACCCTATCCCTGGTCCTAGCCATAGCTCAAACCCTATAACTTACACTAAGTCAAACCCTAAAGCTATTGCTACCCTAGTTCTAAACCTAATCCTTTGTCTACCCCAAACTCTAACTCTATTATTCGTCCTAAACCTAGCCCTCATCCTACCTCTAAGCTTAAACCAAACCCTAACCCTAACAATGATCCTTATTCGGACCCTAACACTAACCTTAGGTTTAAACCTGAAACTACCCCTAAACTGAAACCTAATACTAGCCCTACCTGAAAACCTATACCTAAAACTTATATAACTCTAGCCCTCGACCTATATCTAATCCTAAATATAGCCATAACTCTAGCCCTCAACCTAACAAAAACCCTTAATCTAACCCAAACGCTAACTCACCCTAGACTTAACCCTAGTCCTTATTATGTCCCTAACCCTAAAATTAACCCTAACCCTAACACTGACCCTTACCCTAACAAAAAACATAACTCTAAATCTGATCCTTTCCCCAAAAATAACCCTAAAACTAGCCATACCCATAACCCTAGCTCTTAGATTACCCATAAAACTAACACTGGCCTTAAACCCCATGCAAAACCTAGCTCTAATTGTAGTCCTAAACTTAACCCTAAACATAAACCTAACTCTAATTCTAGTCCTAAACCTAACTCTTACCAACACCAGCCCTAACCCAAGATCAAACCCTAAACCTTGCCCTAAACATAACACTTGCCCAAATCCTAAACGTTACCCTAACCCTAGAACTAACTCTATTCATTACACTAAACATAACCCTAAACCTAATGCTAAACCTAGCACTATCCCTAGCCCTAACCCTAACCTAGCCCTGACTTTAACCTAACACTCACCCTCGCAATAACCCTAGTATGATTCCTAACCCTTATCTTTCATCTAACCATAACACTAACCCAAGGTTTATCTGTAACCCTAACCCTATCTCTAATCCTAAAATTAACACTAGCCCTAACACTAGATAAAACCCTATCCAATACCTTAACCCTAAACCTAGCCCTAATGATAACCCTAAACTTAAACCTAAACCCACCCTAACCCTAAACTTAAACCACATCCTAGAACTTACCATAAACCTAAGACTAATCCTATACCTAACCCTATCTCAAACCCTAACCCTTATCCTAAACCTAGTCCTACCGTAACTCTATAATTGACTCTTACTCATTGACATCTAAAGCTATCAATAACCTGACACTAATGTTAACCCTAGCCCTAACTCTAACACTAACCATAACCATAACCCTAAACCTAACACTAGCCCTAGCACTAACAATAGCTCAACCCTAAACCGTACCCTTATCCTAATTCTAACCCTAACCCTAGCCCTAACCTTGACCCTACCCCTAATTCTAGCCCAAATCCTAACCATAACCCTAGCCTTACCCTCGCTCTAACTCCATAAATTACCCTAATGATAACCAGAACCCTAATGCTAACCCTTGGCCTAACACTAAACCTATCACAAAACCTAACAATATCCATCACCCTAAACCTAACCTGAACCATAAACTTAACCCCTATACATTACCCTACCTAGCTCTAACCTTAAAACCCAAACCTTAAGATAACCCAAACACCAAACCTGCCTCTGACCCTAATAAAACCCCTAGCTCTAAACATGACCCTTACTCTAGACCTAACCCTTAAACTAGACCTAGCCATAAACCTAACCCTAAAACTATCCCTAACTGTAACCCTAGACCTGATATTAGCCCTAACCCTAATTCTTACCCTAAACTTAACACAAAACCCAAAACTAATCCTAGCCTTAAATCTAGCCTTAATCCTAACCTGAACCATAATCCTAGCCCTAACCCTAATGCAAATCGTAAAACTAGCCCTAACCCTAACCCTAGCACTAAAACAAAACGAAGCAAGGGGCCCTAACCTAAACCTTAACTTAATACAAATTCTAACACTACACCTAGACAAAACCCTAGCCATAATTCAAGTCCTACTTCTAACCTTAAAAATAACCCTGACTCTGACTCATATCCAAACCCTCACCCTATCTCTACACAACCATAAATTTAAACCAAACACTTACAGTAACCATAGTCCTAATTTGAGTCATAACCCTAACCCTAAAACTAACATTTACCATTACTCATATCCTAACATAAACTGTAGCTATAAATATCACACTAACACTAACACTAGAACTGCTCCTACCCCAACCCTAAAACTAACCATAATTGTAATGCTAGTTTTTATATTAGCCAGTGTCCTAACCTTAGCCTTAAACCTAACACAAAACATAGCCCTAATCTGAGACCTAAACCTAGCTAAACCATAACCCTAACCCTAAAACTAACACTAACAATAGTTCAAAGACCAACCTTTACCCTAAACATAGGCCTAGACCTATCCCTAACTCTAACCTTAACCTTAGTTTTAATTATAAACTTAATTCTATTCCTAAACCTAGCTCTAAACCTACCCATTACCCTAACCCTAACACTAAACCTATTGATAATCCTAGCCTGATCCCTAATGCTAACCCTAACCGGAATACTACCCCTAGACTCAACCGTAAATGTAACACTTGCCATAGGCCTAGCCCTAGCTCAAAACGTAACTCTTAAACAAAACATAACCATAGCCATAACCCTAAACCTAAACTGAAATCTAACCCTAACCCTAACTCTATATCAATCTGTATTCATTACCCTAAACCTAACCTTAATGATTACCCTAACCCTAACCCTACCACAATCCTATCCCTTGACCTAACCCTAAACCTAACCCTCACGCTAGCCCTAACCCTCGCTCAATACATAACCCTTATGCTAAACATAACCCTAACCCTAACCCTAGTTCTAACACTAACCTTAACTCTAACTCAAGACCTATTCTTAACCATAACCCTACCTCTAAACTTAGGTCTAACCCCATCTAATAACCTAAACATAATTCATATGCTAACCCTAAGCCTAATGCTAAACCTATCGGTAACCCAAACTCTATGAATTTCCCTAAACCTAAACTGAACCCTAAACTAAACCCTATCATTACTCAAACCATAACCCTAATGCTAATTTGAGCCCTAAACCTAAACCTAACCTAAAACAAACCCTAACCCTGACCCTAACCTTAATAATTCCGCTAGCTCTAAATTTGACCTTACTCTAAACCTAACGCTTACACTAGAATTAGCCATAAAGCAAACCCTAAAATTATCGTTACCCATAACCCTAGCATGATGTTAGCCCTCGCCCTAAGTTTAGCCCTAAAACAAAAACAAACACTAGCTCTCATTCTAGTCCTAAACCTATTCTTAATTATAACCCTGACACTAACCCTACCCTTTACTCTAACTCTAAACCTCACCCTTCCTCTAACCTAGCTACATGGCCAACCCTCATCTTAAAATTAACCCTAATCCTAACCCTAAACTTAATGATAGGTCTAAGATGAACACTAACCCTACCCAAATCCTAGACCTAATTTAAACCTATCCCTAACCCTAACCCTAACCCTAACCCTCGCTCTAAGACAAACTCTAACTCTCTAATTTAACCTTATCCCTAACCCTAACACTAACCCTATCCCTAGATCTAACCCAATTCCTTACCTTAATCATAACCCTAGCCCTAACCCTAAAGCTAACCATTTCCTTATCCTTAGTCCTAGACCTAACCCTAGATCTAATCCTAACTCTAAATGAAACCCTAAGACTAAGTCTAAGTCTAACCCTAACACTAAACTTACACTAGCCCTAACCCTAATGCTAATCGTAAAAGTAGCCCTAACCCTAACCCTAACACTAGGACTAAAACAAACTGAGCAGTAGCCCTAACCCTAAAACTTAACTTAAGCCAAACCCTAACACTTAAACTAGACCTAACCCTAGATCTATTTAGAGTGCTAAACCAAACCTTAAACTAACCCTGACCATGACTAATATCCTAACACTCACCCAGGCTCTAAACACCACTCTAAACTTAAACTTAACCCTAACAATAACCCTAGCCCTTATTTGAGTCAAAACCCTAACTATGAAACTAACTCTGACCCTGACTCCTATCCTAATACCAATGCTAGCTTTAAATATCAACATAACCTTAAAACTAACCCTTACACTGGACGTCTAACCAATAACACAAACCCAAAATAGAACCCTAATTTTAACCCTGGGTTCTTACATTAGCCATTGCCCTAATCTTAGCCATTACCCTAACAGAAAAAGCAGCCCTAACTGAGACCTAAACCTAGCGTCAACTCTACCCCAAACGCTACTCCTTACATTAGCTCAAACGTAAGAAAAATACTAACCCTAATGGTTAGCCCTAGACATATCCCTAATCCTAAGGCTAACAAAAACCCTAACTCAATTTGTCATCCTAAACCTAGCCCTCATTCTTGCTCTAACCCTATCCCAATCCCTAAACCTAACTCTGACCATTATTCTGACCATAACACTAACTCTAGGTCTAAATCTGACCCTAACCCTAGACCAAACCCTAACACTAACACTGCCAATACTTACACCTAAACCTAATCCTATCAACAGCCCTGGACCTAAATATAATCTTAAATCTAGCCTTAACTCTAGCCCTGGACTTAAAAAAAAAAATAGCCCTAGCCCTAACAATAACCCTTAACCTAACGCAAAGACTAAACCTAATCCTAGACATAAAGCTAATCCTAATTCTGGATTTAACCTTAACTCTACCTCTAACCTGAACACTGACCCTGCCTTTAACACTAAACCTATCTCTATACCTGAATGTAACTGAAACCTAAACCTAATATTAGACCTAGCTATAACCCTAACCCTACAACTAGCTTCAATTATAACCCTGGCTCTTACATTACCCATAACCCTAACCACACGCATTAATCTAACACAAAACATAGAGTGAATCCTGGGCCAAAATCTTGCCCTAAGTGTAACCCTAACACTAACCCTAGCTCTAAACCTAATCCTAGACCTACATTAGTCCTAACCCTAGCTCAAAGCCTAATCCTTACCCTACAAATAAACTTAGACTCATACCTAACACTGAACCTAAAAGTACCCGTAATTCTAACATTAACCCTAGCCCTAAACCTAGCTCTAAACCTACCCAATACTTTAACCTGAACCCTAACCCCATTAATAGCATTAACCATAGCCCTCACTCTAGCTTTAACCCTATCCCAAACCCTAATTTTAACCCTGAACATTTTCTAACCCTAACGCTAACCCTAGATATAAACCTGACCCTAACTCTAGTACAAACCCTAACACTAACTCTAGACCTAAAACTAATTCTAAATCTAGCCTTAACTCTAGTCCAAGACATAAACAAAAACCTAGCTCTAACCAAAACCCTTAACCTAACCCAAACATTAATTCTACCCCTAGACCTAAACCTAGTCCTAATTCTGACTCTAAACCTAATTCTAAGTCTAAACCAAACAGTTACCCTGCCTTAAACAGTAAATCTACCTCTAAATTTGACCCTAACAGAAAATATAAACCTAACCCTAGACCTATCTATAACCCTAGCTCTACAACTAGCCCTAATCATAACCCTAGCTCTTACAATATCCATATTCCTTTCTTTACGCCTTAACCTAACACCAAACACAGAGCGAATCCTAGGCCTAAATCTAGCCCTAAGCCTTCCCCTAACCCTAAATCTAGTCCTAACACTAATCCTAACCATTGCCTTAGTCCTAAACCTAGCTTGAAGCATAACCCTTACCCTAAATATAAACTAAGACCTATCCCTAACTCTAAAACTAACCCTAGCCCTAATCCTAACCTTAATCCTAGTCTTAAACCCAGCTCTAAACCACCCATTACCCTAATGCTAATCCTAATCCTATTGATAACCCCAGCCTTCACTCTAACCTTAACCATAACCAAAAAAACTAATCCTAGATTTTACCCTAAACCTAACAATAGCCATAACACTAACCCTAGCTCAAAACCTAACCTGTATCATAAATCTAAACATAATCATAGCCTTACCCCTAACCCTAAAACTAATTCTAACCCTAACCCTACACCTAAACCTATATCTAACTGTATCCATTACCCTAACCCTAATCCTAACCCTAATGATAGCCCTAGACATAACCCTAACCCTAACCCTAGACCTACTGTAATCCTATCCCTAGACCTAATGTTGAACCTAACCGTCAACCTAGCCCTAGGCTTAAATCTAGCTCAAAACCCCTTACCCTAAACAAATCCTAGCCCAAACCCTAACCCTAATCCTAGCCCTAAAACTAACCATAACCATAGCCCAAATCCTAGCTCTAACTCTATCCATTACCCTAACCATAACCCTAACCCTAATGCTAATCCTAGCCCTAACTCTTACCCTTACTCTATCCCTAGCCCTGATTCTAACTTGAACACTCAACCTAGCCCTAACCCTTACTCAATCCCTGACCCTTACCCTAAACCTAACCATAAGACTTACCCTAAGCCTAAGCCTAACCCTAACCATATCCCTAATCCTAAACTTAACCTTAGTCATAACATTAGCTCTAATCTCACTCATTACCCTAATCATAACCATAAACCTCGTGATAACCATAGCCCTAACCCAAAACCTATTCTAATCCTAACAATAAACCTAAACCTAGACCTAACCTTAAACATAATCCTTGCTGTAGTCCTAACCTAAGCTGAAACCATAACATACCCTAAATCTAAACCTAAACCTAAACCTAACCGTAACACTAACCCAACATCTAAATCTGCACATTACCCTAAACTTAATGATAATCTTAGACCTTACCAAATTACTAACAATAACCCTAACCATAACCTTAATCCTAGTCCTAACCCTAAACCTAACCCTAGGCATAGCACTAACACTAGCTCAAAACCTAAAGCATACTCTAAACCTAACCTTAACCCTAAATAGCCTTATCCCTAACCCTAACCGTAACTCTAGCCATAATCCTAACCATAACTCTATCCCTAACACTAGCTCTAATCATATCAATTACCCTAACGATAACCATAACCCTAACACTAGGCCTAACCCTAACCCTATCCTTTACTCTAAACCTAACTTGAACCCTAAACCTAATCTGAATAAGAAAATTAACCCTATCCATTACCCTAACAATAACTCTTAAAATACCGCTAATTTGATCCTAACCCTAAACCTTAATCTACCCAAACACAATTTCTGCCCCTTACCCTTTTAATACCCTTAGCTCTAAACCTGAACCTTACCCTAAGCCTAACTCTAAAACTACACCTAGCCATAAACCATACACTAAAACTATCCCTAACTGTAACCCCAGACATGATATTAGCCCTATTCCTAATACTTGCCATAACCCTAACACAAACGCTAGACCTCAACCTAGCCCTAAACCTAGCCTCGATCCTAACCTGTACCCTACCTCTAGCCCTATCCCTAATTTTATCCCTTTCCCTAGTTCTGAACCAATCTATAAGCCCATCCCTTCCCCTAAACCTAACCCTAACCCTAACCCTAGACCTAACCCTACAACTAACCCTAGACATGATCCTAGCCTTAATTATCCCTAACCCTAACCCTAACCCTACCTCTAAACTAAAACCAACTCTCAAACTAGCCCTATTCCTAGATCTAACCCTATCCTTTACCATAACACTAACACTTGCCCAAACTTACTCCTAACCCTAGCCCTCTCCCTAACCATAGATTGAACCATAACTCTAAATCTAACCATAACCCTAACCCTAAAACTCACACTAAAACTAGCCTTAACACTAATGCTAATCCTAAAACTATCCCTTATAGTCCTAGCCCTAAAACAAAAATGAGCCAGAGCTCTAACCCTAAACTTTAACCTAAACCAAAATTTAACCCCACACCTATCCCTAACCCTAGTCCTAATTCCAGTTATATTCTAACCCAAAAACTAACCTTGACCCTGACTCTGACCTTATAACTAACCCTTCCTCTAACATCACCCTAAAAATAAACCTAACCCTAAAACTAGACATAGCCCTAAACCTAATGTTAAAATTAGTCCTAATCATAACACTGTTCTTATAGTAGCTGTAGCTGTAACTCTAGCCCTAACCAAACCCAAAACATAATCCTATCCGAGCACTACACCTCATTTTAAACCTAAGCCAAACCCTGGCCCTAGCTCTAAACATTACCCTAAACATAACCCTAATCCTAGAACTTGCCCTAACCCTAAACCTAACCCTAGCTTTCATCCTAACCACAATCCTAGATCTAAACCTAGCTCTTACCCTAACCATAACCCTAACCCTAATGCTAACTGTAGGAAACCCTAACCCTATCTCCAAGCTAAATTTATGCATTATCCTAAACCTAACCTGAACTCTAAACCTAACCATATCCATTAACTTAACCTTATCCCTAACTCTAATGCTAATAAGAGTCCTAACCCTTAATCTTAACCTAACCCAAACCATAACGATTACCGTGAACCTAATAAGAACCCTATCTCAAAAACTGACCCTAACCCTCAAGAAAAAACTTACACTAGAACTAGACATAAACCTCACCCTGAAAATAACCCTAATCATAAACCTAGACCTGACATTTTCCATAGCCATAATCCTAGCCCTAACCCTAACACAAAACCTAGCCCTAATCCTAGTGCTTAACCTAGCCTAATCCTAACCCAAGCCCTAAAACTAGGCCTAGCCGTAACATTAATTTTAGCACATATTCTAGTACTAATTTTGACCTAACCCTAACCCTAGCCCTAAGACTAATTCTAACACTCACTGTGGTTTTATCTCTAGTTTTAAAATAATCCCTTAAAATAACTCAAACCCTAGTCCTAAACCTAGCCCTAACTTTTGCCCTAGCCCTAAACCTAGATCTAATCCTAACTCTAAGCCTAAAGCTCACCCTAACACTATCCCTATGCCTAATGCTAATAGGAAAACTAGCCCTAACCGTAGCCCTAGCACTCAAATAAAACTGAATCATAGGCTTTACCCTAAACCTTACCATAAATCAAACCATAACCCTATGCCTAGCCCTAACCCTTGCACTAATTTGAGTCATAATCCTAACTTTATAAATTATACTTACCCTGACTCGGACCCTAACACTAATCCTAGTTCTAAACATCACCCAAGCTCTAAACATCACCCTAACTCTAAACCTAACCCTAAACCTAACCCTAAAAATAGCCCTAATTGGAACTCTAGTTCTTAAATTAGCCATGGCCCTGCCCTAACAGAAAATCTAGCCCTAATATGAGATCTAAATCTAGTTTTAAACTTAACCTTACCCTTAACCTAGCCCTATCCCTAACCCTAATACTATCCGTAATCCTAGCTCTAACCCTGTTTTTTACCCTAAACCAAACCCTCACTCTAATTCTACCCTAGTCCTAACCCTAATCCTTAGCCTACCACAAAGCATAATTCTAATTCTAATCTTATCTGTAGCACTCATTGTAGCTCTAACCCTAATCCAAACTCTAACCTTAACCCTGACACTCATTCAGAGCCTAAATCTAACCCTAGGTTTAATCCTGAAACAAACCCTAAACTGAATCATAACATTACCCTATGGGTAAACCTATACGTAAACCTAAACCTAACATGGACCTAGAAAAAAGCCTAATCCTAAATCTAGCCATAACTCTAGCACTAGCCCTAAGCAAAAACCTAGCCCTAGGCCCAAAAATTACCCTTAACCTAACTCAAACATAAACCCTATCCCTAGACCTAAAACCTAACACTAATTCTGGCCCTAACCTTAAACCTAACCCTAACCCAAACAATGACCCTTACCCTAACACAAAACTAGCTCTAAAGTTTATGCTAACCCCAAATCTAGCCATATCCCTAACACTTGACCAAGCCATAACCCTAACCCTAGGTCTTTCACTACCCACAGCACTAATTCTAGCCCTAAACATCACAAAAAACCTACCCTAATCGTAGATCTAACCCTAGCCCTAAGCATAAAACTAACCCTGGCCCTATACTTACACCTAACCGTAACCCTTTACCATAACCTTTACCATAAACATTACCCTAGCCCTAACCCTAACCCTAATGCTAATCCTAACCAAAGCCAAACCCTAGCTCTAAATCTATCCATTACCCTAAACATAAACCTAAACCTAATGCTAATCATAGCACTAAACTTAACCCTAAACCTAAACCTAGAGCTGACACTAACCCTAACCCTCGCCCTGCCCCTAAGCATAGGTCAAACCCTAACACTTACCTTAAACTTAACCTAACAGTAACCCTAGGCCTAACCCTAACCCTAAACTTTACCCTACACCTAATTCTATCCATACCCTAGCCCTGAACATATCCATTACCCTAAACATAAGCATAACCAAAATGCTAACCCTAGGCCTAACCAAAAACCTATCACTAACACTAACCGTATCCCTTACCTAAACTTAACTTGAACATTAAACCTAACTCTATCAATTACTCTAACCCTAACCATAATGCTATTTTGAGCCCTAAAGCTAAACCATGACCCAAACCAAACTCTGAACAAGACACTCTCTCTAATAATACACCTATCTCTATACCTGACCCTTACCCTAAAACTAACCCTTACACTAGACCTAAATATAAAACTAACCATGACACTATCCCTAACCAAACCATAGACCTGACATTAGCACTCTACCTAATTCTTGCTCTAAACCTAATACAAACCCTAGGCCTCATCCTAGGCCTAAATATAGCCTTAATCCTAATTCAAAACCTAACCCTAGTCCAATCCCTAATTTTAACCCTCGCCCTAATTCTGAACCTATGTATAACCACATACCTTCCCTTAACCTTAACCCCAACCCTAACATTATCACTAATCCTAATTCTAGCCCTAACACTAGGCCTAAACATAACAGAAACCCTAGGTCTAATCCTCGCCATAATTTATTGATAAATGTAACACTTATTCTAACCCTAGCCCTAAGACTAACTCTAACTATCGAGCTACACCTATCTCTAGCACTAACCATATCTGTTACCATAACCCTAATACTAACCCTAACCTTAGCCCTAACACTAGATCTAACAGTAATTCTAAATCTAACCCCTAACCTAAGCCTAAACCTCACGCCCTACCAATAGCCCTAACACTATTGCTAATCCAAAAACGAGCCCTAACCCAAGCCCTATACCTAAAACAAACCCGAGCTATAGCACTAATGCTAATTCTAACCTAACTGTAACCATATACCTGACATTAGCCCTAGCCCTAATTCTTGTTCTAAGTCTAATGAAAAACCTAACCCTACACCTACCGTTAACCCTAGCTCTAATTTGAATGTTATCCCTAACCCTAAAACTTACTAAAACCATGACTCTTATGCTATCACTTAACAAATCTAAAATCATCACCCTAAAACTAAACCTAAACCTAACACTAGAACTAGTCCTAACCTGCTGGGAGCCATTAGCCAAGTAGGTATGACAATTTCCTTGCCAGCGTACCCCATGTTGCTTAGTGGAAGGACTCGTGGAAATAGGGCATTTTGCAGTGACATTGCATGTAGGTGACCTTGCTCAAGGACCAGGGTGGTTCCAGGTTTAGGGTGTTCCCGGTTTAGGATAATTGGGTTTAGGGCGTTCCGGTTTAGGGCGTTCCAGGTTTAAGATTATTCCTGCTGGGAATAGGGCATATCCTGCTGCCTGAGTTCCCCTTGAGTTCTCACGGGATTCAGACAGTATTTTTTGGGAGACAGAAGCCCAGTGGATGTGGATTTGGGCAGAGAATATGGATTTGGGCAGAGAACGTGGATTTCCCCAGAACGTGATTGTAGACGGCTGGTGTGAGTTCGGGAATAAAGAGTTGCTGTTTGAATCTACAAGCTGTGTGGTGGCTCGTGATTGTGTGCCCAGCCAGACTGCAGCATTTGTGCCCAGCCAGACTGCGGCACTAACCCTAACCCTAAATCCAGGCCTAATTGTAATGCTAGTTCTTACATTAGACATAGCCATATTTTAGCCCTAACCTAATCTAAAACCTAGCCATAATTCGAGTTCTAACTCTAGCTTTAACCCTACACCTAACCCTAATCCTAACCCTAGACTTTATCCTAACCATAACCATAGCTCTAACCCTAGCTCTAATCCTATCCATTAACTTAACCCTAAACCTAACCCTAATGCTAACCCTAGGATAACCCTAACCCTATCTATAACTTTAATACTATCTCTTACCTAAACTTAACTTGAACTCTAAACCTAAACATATCCATTATCCTAATCCTAAACTTACCCCTAATGCTAATATCATACCCTAACCCTAATCCTAACCCTTTCCCTGACCATTATAATCCCCCTATCTAAAACTGAACCTAACCCTTATCCTAAACTTTACACTATACCTAACCAAAAACTTAACCTTAAAACTATCCCTAACCATAACACTACATCTGACCTTAGCCCTAGTCCTAATGCTAGCCCGAACCCAAACAAAAACTGTAGCCCTAAACCTGGCCATAAACTTAGCCTTAATCCTTACCCTAATTCAAACACTAGACCTAACCCTAAATTGAAGCTTCACCCGAGGCCTAAACCTAGCTATAATATTATACCATATCCTAACCCTAATCCTAATCCTAGCCCTACACCAAGACCTAGCCCTGATATTAACCACAGGTCTAATCTTATCACTAATTTAGCCCTAACCCTAAACCTAATCATATCCCTAGCCCTAAGAATAACTCTAACTCTCGCCCTAGCCCTAGGGCTAGTTCTAAACTTATCCCTTTCTACAAGCCAAAGCCTAGCCAAAACTCTAGCCCAAAACTAGCCCTAAACTTAGGCCTAAAAATAAACCTAGATGTAAACCTAACTCTAAATATAACCCTAACCCTAAACCTAAACCTCACCCTAACACTAGCACTAACCCTAATGCCAATTTGAAAACTTACCTAAACGTAGTCATCGCCCTAAAAAAACCTGAGATATAGCCCAAATCATAACCCTTAACCTAAACCAAATCCTAATGCTACACCTAGCCCTAACCCTATCCCTACAACTAATATTGACCCTGACTCTGAACATAAAACTAACCCTAGCTGTAAATATCACCCTAACCCTAAACCTACCCCAAACACTAGACCTAGCCCTAACCCTAAGCAGAAAATTAGCCCTAATTGTAAAACCTGTTCTTACATTAGCCATTGCCCTAACCCTAACACAAAACCTAGCACTAATATGAGTCCTAACTCTAGCTTTAACCCTACCCCTAACCCTAAAGGTAGCCCTAATCCTATCCCTTAGCCTAAGCCTAACCCTCATTCTAATGTTACACTAATTCTAACCTAATCCTAAGCCTACCCTAATAACTCTATTGCTAGTCCTAACCCTAGACCTCAATCTATCTCTAACCCTAACCCAAAGTCTAAGCCTAACCCTGACCCCTATTCTGACCCTAACACTAACTCTAGGAATAAGCCTAACCTAACATTAAACTGAACCCTAACACTACCACTACTGGTAAACCTATACCTGAACCTAACCATAACACTAACACTAGATCTAAACTTAATCCTAAATATAACCATAACTCTAGCCTTAGCCCTAAATAAAATCCTAGCCCTAGTCCTAACAGTAACCATTAACATAACACAAAGACTAACCCTACCCCTAGACCTAACCTAGTTCTAAGTCTGGCCCTAACACTAAATGTAATAATAAACTGACACTGGCATTTACACTAACATAAACCCTAGCTCTAAACCTTATCCTAACCCAAAACCTAACTCTAACACAGGATTTATCCATAACCCTAACCTTCAAACTAGCCTTAAACATAACCCTAGCTCTTACATTACCCATAGCCCTCATGCTAGCCATAAACTTCACATAAAACATAGCCCTAAACCTAGCCCTAAGCATAACCCTAATATTAACCTAGCCCAAACCCTACCCTAATGCTTGCCATAGCCCTTACCCTAGCTCAAACTCTAACCATAACCCTTAGCATAAACTTAGCCCTAACCCTAACCTTTATCCTAGCCCAAATCCTAACTGTAACCATAGCCCAAATCCTAGATCTAACTTTATCCATTACTTTAAACATAATCCTGACCCTAATGCTAACCCTAGCCCTAACCCTAACCATAACCTTAACCCTAACCATAGCCGTGACTCGAAACCTAACCCTTACACTATCTCTAACCCTAGCTCAAACCCTAACACTTACCATAAATATAACCCTAACATTAATCCTAGCCATAATTCTAACATTAACCCAAGCGCTAACACTAGCACTAACCCTATACATTAACCGAAGCATAAGAATAAACCAAATGCTAACACTAGGCATAACACTAACCCTGTTCCTAACATTAACCCTATATATTACTCTAAACCTAAACTGAACCTTAAACATAACCCTATCCATTACTCTAACCCAAACCCTAACCCTAATTCAAGCCCTAACCTGTAAACCTTAACCCAAACCAACCCTAACCCGGAATCTTACCCTAATAATAGACCTAGCTCTAAAGCTGACCCCTACCCTAAACCTAACCCTTATATTAGACCTAGCTGTAAACCAAACCCTAAAAAAATCCTAATTTTAACCCTAGACCTGATATTAGTCCTAGCCCTAATGTTAGCCCTAATCCTAACACAAACCCTTGCCATAAACCTAGACTGAATCCTATCCAAAACCCTCACCCTAGCCCTATCTCTAATTTTAACCTTTGCCCTAGCCCTTAACCTAACTATTTAATCCCATCCTTGACCATAAAAGTAACCCTAATCCTAGCCCTAACCATAGGCCTAACCCTAACACAAATCATAGTGCTAATCCTAGCCCTAATTTTACCCTAACCTTAACCCTACCCCTAACCCTAAACTAAGACTAATTCTAACTCTCAACCTTGCCCTATTTCAATTTCTAACCCTAACCATTACGGTAACCCTCACACTAGCCCTAATTTAGCCCTAACCCTAGCCATAGCCCTAACCCTATATCTAACCATACTGCTAAATCTAATGCTAAACTTAAGTCTAAACCTCACCCTACCACTAGCCCTAACACTATTGCTAATTCTAAAATGAGCTGTAACCCTAGCCCTAGCGCTTAAAAAAAACCGTGCCATGCTCTAACCCTAAACTTTACCATATACCAAGCCCTACCACTATAATTAGCCATAACTCTAGTTCTTATTCGAGTCCTAGTCATAAAATTAAACCTTTCCCAAATCTTATCCAAACACTAACACTAGCTCTTTATATCGCCCTAACCCTAAAGCTAATACTAACAGAAGACAGAGCCCAAACACTAACCCTAAAAATAACCCTAATTGTAACCCTAGTTTTAGTTTGGAAATAGCTCTAAACCTAACAAAAAATAGCCCCAATCTGAACCCTAGATTTAATCCTAACCCTAAACCTAACCCTAACACTAACCCTAGCCCTAAAACCTAACCCTAAATATAGCCCTAACTTTAGCTCTAACCCTATCACTTACACTAAGCCAAATCCTACCAATAATGCTAAACCTAGTCCTAATCCTAATTTTTAGCCTAAGCCAAACACTAACCCTACTACTAGTCTTAATCATAGCCCTCATTCTAGCTCTACCCTAACCCAAAACCAAACTCTAATCATTACCCTTAATCTGACCCCACTAATTATAGGTTTAAACCTGACCCTAACCCTAATCTGTAATCTGAACCTAGCCCTACCATTTATCTTATACCTAAACCTAACCCTAACACTAGTACTAGACCTAAACCTAATCCTAAATCTAGCTATAACTCTAGCCCTAGACCTAAACAAAAACTTAGGCCTAACCCTAACAATAATAGTTAACCTAAAATAATCACTAACCCTACCCCTATACCAAACCCTAGTCCTAATTCTGGCTTTTGCCCTAACCCTAACACTTACTTGAACACTGACCCTGACACTAACACTAAACCTAGCTCTAAACCTGAACCTAAACCAAAATCTAAATTTAACACTAGAACTAGCCATAGCCCTAAACCTAACATTAGCCCTAATTAGAACCCTAGATCTTACATTAACCATTGCACTAACCCTAGACCTAAACCTAACACAAAACCTAGCCTTAATCCAAGGCCTAAACCTACCCTAAGCATGACACTCACACTAACCCTAGCCCTAACCCTAACCCTAACCCTCACCTTTGTCCTAAACCTAACTCAAAGCCTAATCATTATCCTAAATATAACCTTAGCATTATCCCTAAACATAACACTAACCATAGCCCTAATCCTAATGTTAAACCTAACCCTAACCTTACCCCTAACCCTAGCCATTACCTTAACTCTAACCCTAATATAATGATAACCTTAGCCCTAACCCTAACCAAAACCTAACACAAACCATAAACCTAACCCTAGACCTAACTCTAAACCTAACCCTTGCTGTAGTCCGAACCCTAACTCAAACCCTAACCCTTACCCTAAACCCAACAGTATACCTAGCCATAAAACTAAACTTAACCCTAAATCTAAACTTAACACTAAAGCTAACCTTACATCTAACCCAATATATTACCCTAAACCTAACCCTAACCCTCATGAAAACCCTAGCCCTAACCCTAAACCTAACCCAAAAATAACCATAAACTAACCCTAAAAATAACCATAAACCTAACCCTAGACCTAACACTAAACCTAACCCTCACTATGGATGAACACTATCTCAAAACCTAAACTTTACCCTAAATCTAACCCTAACCTAAGCTAGGCTTAATAGCCCTAACCCAAACCCTAACCCTAACCCTATCTCTAGACTTAATCTTAACAATAACCTTAGCCCTAACCCTAGCTCTAACCCCACACATTGTCCTTATGATAACCCTAATCCTAATGCTAACCCTAGGCCTAACCCAAACAGTTTTGCTAAACTGAAACTTCACCATTACCCTAAACATACCCTGAACCTAAACCTAACCCTATCCATTACTCTAGCCCTAACACTAATGCTCATTCAAGCCCTATCCTTAAAAATCCTAATCCTGATTCTGACCCTAAAATTACACCTAGCTCTAAACCTGACCTTTACCCTAAGCCTAACAATTACACTAGACCTAGACACAAAGCTAACCCTAAATCTACCCCTACTGTAACACTAGGCCTGACATTAGCCTTAGCCCTAATTTTAGACCTAAACCTACAACAAACCCTAGCACTCATTATAGCCCTAAACTTAGCCTTAATATCCCTAACCCTAACCCTAGAAGAACCCTAATTCTAACACTCACCCTACCTCTAACCTAGCCATCCCTTACCGTAAAGATGAGCATAACCCTAGTCCTAATGCTACTCCTAAGCTGAACACTAACCCTAGCCCTAATTGTAGCCCTAATTTAGTCCTATCCCTAAAACTAACCATAACCCTAGCTCTAAGACTAACTTTAACTCTCATCCTAGTCCTATCCCTATCTCTAAACCTACCTGTTACCATAATCCTAACCCTAGCCCTAACCCTTGCCCTATAATTAGATCTAGCCCAAACCCTAGATCTAATGCTAACTCCAATTCTAACCCTAATCCTAAGCATAGCCTAACACTAACACTAGTCCTAAAACTAATGCTTATCATCCTAACCCTAAACATAGGACTAAAACAAAACTGAGCAATACCCCTAATCTTAAACCTTAACTTAAACCAAACCCTAACACTACACCTACACCTAAACCTAGCCCTAATTCGAGTCCTAACCTTAGCCTTAAAATTTACCCTGACCCTGACTCATATCCTAACAGTCAACTAGCTCTAAACACCACCCCCACCTTAAACTGAACCCTAACAGCAACCCTAGCCCGTATTTGAGTCATAACCTCACCCAAAAACTAACTCTGATTCTTACTCATATCCTAATAATAAACCTAGCTCTAAATATTACCCTAATCTTAAACCTAACCCTTACACCACACTTACCCCTAACCCTAACTCTAAAATTAAACCTAATTGCAACCCTAGTTCTTTCATTAGCCATTGACTTAAACTTAACACAAAACTAGCCCTAATCTGATTTCAAAACCTACATTTAACCCTAAACCTAATCCTAATGCTAGCCCTAACCCTAGCTCTAAGGCTATCACTTACCCTAAGCCAAACACTAATCCTAATGGTAACCCTAGACATATCCCAAATCTTTAGGCTAACCAACACCTTAACCCTATTAATAGCCCTAAACCTAGACCTCACTATAGTTCTAACCCTGTCCCAATCCCAAATACTAAACCTGATCCTTATTCTTACCCTTACACTAACCCTAAGTCTAAATCTGCCCCTAACCCTAGACCGAACCCTAACACTAGCCCTAGACCTAAACCTAATCCTAAATCTAGACTTAACTCTAGATGTAGACCTAAATAAAAACTTAGCCTTAGCCCTAACAATAACCCTGAACCTCATCCAAACACTAATCCTACCCCTAGACCTAAGCCTAGTCTAATTCTGGCTGGAATCCTAACTCTAACCTGAACACTGACCCTGCCTTTATTGTAAACCTGGCTATAAATCTGACCCTACCCGAAAATCTAAACCTAACACTATACTTAACCATAACCCTAACCCTAAAAATAGCCCTAAATATAACCCCAGCTCTTACATTATCCACAGCCCTAACCCTAGGCCTAAACCTAAAACAAAACCTAGAGTTAATCCTAGGCCTAAACCTAGCCTTAAGCGTAACCCTAACCCTAGCCATAGCCCTAACACTAAGCTAACCCTCACCTTACTCATAATCCTAGCTCAAAGCCTAACCTTTACCCTAAACATAAACCTATATCTATCCCTAAAAATAACCCTAACCCTAGTCCTAATCCTAATGTTACCCTAGCCCTAAACATAAATATAAATATACCCATTACACTAAACCTAACCCTAACCATATTGATAACCCTAGGCCTAACCTTAATGCTATAACTAACCAGAAAACTAACCCTAGACCTAAACCTCAACCTCACACTCACCATAGACTTAACCCTAGCTCAAACTCTAACCATTATCATAATCCTAAACATAACCATATCTCTAACCTGAACCCTAAACCTCTATCTACCCCAACCATAACCCTAAACCTACACCTAAACCTATCCATTACCCTAACCTTAACCCTAACCCTAATGATGACCTACCCCTAATCCTAACCCTAACCCTAATCATACTGTAATCTTGTCGCTAGACCTAATCCTAAACCTAACCCTCACCCTAGGCATTACCCTAGCTCAAAATCTAACCCTTATGCTAAACATAACACTAACCCTAGTTCTAACCCTAACCCTAACCATAAGTCAAGACCTATTCCTAACCATAACCTAGCCCTAAATTTAGTCTTAAACTATCCATTATACTAACCCTAACATTTACCCTATTGCAAACCCTAGACCTAACTAATAATTATTTAAACCTAATCTGAACCCAAAACAAAACTCTATCATTACCCTAACCCACACCCAAAGGCTAACTCAAGCACTAACCCTAAAATCCAACTTTAACCAAACTCTAACTCTGACCCTAATTGTAATAAATTCCTGGGTCTAAAGCTGACCCTTACCCTAAACCTAACCCCTAGACTACACCTAGCCATTAACCTAATCCTAAAACTATCCCAACATTAAGCATAGATCTGACATTAGCCCTAGCACGAATCCTATCCCTAAACTTAACACAAATCACAACCCTCATTGTAGCACTAAACATACCCTTACTACTAACCTAACCCTAACACTAGCCCTAAACCTTACACTAACCCTAGACCTAATCATAGCACTAATTTATCCCTATTCCTAACCCTAGCCCTAACCCTAGCCATAAGACTAACTATAACTCTCATCCTAGCCCCATCACTAGTTCTAACCCAATCCCTTACCAGAACCCTAATCCTAGACCTAACCCTAGCCCTATCTTTAGCCCTAGCCCTTACCTACATCTAATTTTAACTCTAAATCTAACCCTAACCCTAAGCTTAACACTAACACTTACCCAAACTCTAAATTTAACTTTAACCCTAAGGGTAAGCCAAAACCTAACATTAGCCCTAACCCTAATGCTAATCCTAAAACTAGCCCTAACCCTAGGCCTAACCCTAGCCCTAACCCTAAAACAAAACTGAACCATAGCACTAACCCTAACCCTTCACCTAAATCAAACCCTAACACTAACCTTAGCCCTAATTTGAGATTTAATCCGAACCCTAAACCTAACCCTGACCCTGACTCTGACTATAACTCTAACCCAAGCTCTAAACATAACCCTAACATTAAACCTAAACCTAACAATAGATATAGCCCTAACCCTAACCCTAAATTTAGCCCTAAACATAACCCTGGTACTTACATTAGCCATAACCATAACCCTAGTACAAACTTAAGACAAAACCTAGCCCTAATCAGAGCCGTAACCCCAGTTTTAACCCTAATCTTAACCATAACCCTAGCCCTAATCATGACCATAACTCTAGCCCTAAACCTAGCTCTAACTCTATCCATTGCCATAATCATAAACCTAACCCTAATGGTAACCCTAGTCCTAAACCGAACCGTATCCCTAATCTTAATCCTATTAATTACCTTAACCTAACCTAGACCCTAAACCTCACCCTATCATTAACCTAACACTAATCCTAATGCTAATTTGAGCCCTATCTTTAAACCTTAACCTATCCAAAAGCCTAAATCAGACCCTGTCTCTAAAAATACTCATAGCTCTAATCCTAACCCTAGCCCTAAAACTAACCCTTACACTACATGTAGCCCTTAACCTAACAATAAAACTATCTTTAACCATAACCCAAGACCTGATATTAACCCTAGCCCTAATCCTAGCCCTAACACTAAAACAAAACTAGCCCTAATCTTAGCCCCAAACCTAGCCCTAATCATAATCCTAAACTTAACCATAGCCCTAACCCTAATTCTAACCCTCACACTACCAGTAAACCTAGCTATAACACCATCCCTTACCCTAAACTTAATCCTAACTCTAGCCCTAACGCTAGACCTAAGCAGAACATTACCCTATCCCTAATCCTAGCCCTAATTAAAATCTTTCCCTAATTCTAATGCTAACCATAGCCCTAAGACTAACTTTAACTCTCACACTAGCTCTATTCCTAGTTCTAACCATACCCCTTATCTTAACCCTAACCCTAGCCCTAAACATAGCCTTAACCCTAGCCATAAATCTTGCCTAATCTTTATTCCTAGTCCTAATCCTAGATCTAACTGTAAGTCTAAATCTATCACTAACCCTAACACTAACATTAACACTAGCCCTAACCCTTACACTAATCATAATACTAGCCCTAACCCTAAACCTAGCAGCATAACAAAACCAAGCAATAGCCCTAACAATAAACCTTAACTTAAACCCAACCCTAGCACTAAACCTAGACCTAAACCCAGCCCTAATTTGAGTCCTAACCTTAACTTTAATACTAACCCTGACTCTGACTAATATCCTAACATTCACCCTAGCTCTAAACACACCCTAAAATTAAACCAAAACTTTACAGTAACCCTAGACTTATTTCGAGTACTAAACCTAACCCTAAAACTAACCCTGACCCTGACTATTCACCTAACACTAAGACTAGCTCTAAATATCACCCTAAACTTAAAAGTAATTCTAACACTACAGGATTAACCCCTAACCATAATCCAAAAATTAACCCTAATTGTAACCCTAGTTCTTACATTAGCCATTGCTCTAAACCTAGCCCTAACACTAACACAAAAACTAGCCCTAATCTTAGCCCTAAACCTAGCTTTAACCCTAACTTTTGCCGGAACACTAGCCCTAACCATAGCTTTAACCCTATCCCTTACCCTAAGCCAAACCCTAAACCTAAAACTAACATTAATCCTTAACCTAACCCAAACCCATTATCTACTAGTCTTAACCGTAGCCCTCATTCTAGCTCTAACAATAACCCAAACCCTAATCCTAACGCTGACCCTTATTCTGAATCTAACACAAATCGTATGTTTAAACCTGATCCTAACCCTAAACCGAACCCTAACACTAGTCCTTCCGGTAATTTATACCTAAACCTAACCTGACACTAGCCCTAGAACTTAAACCTAATCCTAAATCGAGCCATAACTCAAAACCTAATCCTAACGCTAATCCTAAACCTATCCATTACCCTATACTTAAACTGAACCCTAAACCTAAAACTACCATTACCTATCCTTAACAATAATGCTAATTCGAGCCCTAAACCAAAACCTTAACCTAAAAAAAGCCCTAAACCTGACCCTAACACTAATAATACCCAGAGCTCTAAACCTGACCTAACCATAAACCTAAACCATATAATAGACCTAGCTATAAAACAAACCCTAAAATTATCCCTAACTGTAACCCTAGACATGATTTTTGCCCTAGTTCTAATCCTAGTCCTAATCCTAACACAAAACTTAGCCCACATCCTAGACATAAACTTCACCATAATCATAAACCTAACCCTAACTTAACCCTAATTCTAACCCTCCCCATAGCCCTAAAACTAGATATAATCCCAACCCTTACCATAAACCTAACCCTAAGCCTAACCCTAACACTAACCCTAGCTCTATCCCTAAGCCTAACCCTAACAGTAACCCTAGCCCTAATTCAGTCCTAACTTAGCCCTATCCCTAACCCTAACCCTTGCTCTAAGACTAACTCTCACCCTAGGCCTATATCGAGTTCTAACCCACTCCCTTACCATCACCCTAAACATAGCCTAAACTTAGACCTAATCCTTACCTTATCCTTAGTCCTATCTCAAACCCTAGTTGTAAACTTAACTCTAAATTCTAACCCTAAACCTAAGCATAAATCTACACTAACACTAGCCCTAAAACAAAACCGAGTCATAGCCCTAAACCTAAGCCTTAACCTAAGTGAAACCCTAACCTTACACCTAGCCCTAAAATTATCTCTAATTCTAGTAATAAGTCTAACCTGGAATGTAATCCCGGCACTGACTCTGAACTTAACACTAATTCTAGCTCTAAATATCATCAGAACAATAATCTTAACCCTATACTAGACCTAGACCTAACCCTACAACTATAACTAGTGCTAATCATAAACCTACTTCGTACATACCTCATACATACATAACTTGTAGCCTTAACCCTATTGTAACCTAACCCAAAACCTAGCCTTAATCTGAGTCCTAAACCTAGATTTAACCCTAAACTTAAACCTAACCCTAACCCCAAAAAAGCCCTAATCCTATATATAATCCTAGCCCTAATCTTAGGTATAACCCTATCCACTACCCTAATGAAAACCCTAACTCTTATGCTAAACATTAGGCCTAACTTTAACCATCTCCATTACACTAAACCACATCTAAACCCTAAACATATCCCTGTTATTACAATAATGCTTAACCTAATGCTAATTCAAGCCCTAAACCTAAACTCTTAAATAAACCAAACCCTAAGCTTCAACCTGACCCTAATAATTACCCTACATCTAAACCTGACCCTTAATCTAAACCTGACCCTTACACTAGACCAAGCCATAAACTTAACACTAAATCTATCCCTAACAGTAACCCTATACCTGACATAGTCCTAGCCCTAATATTATCCCTAATCCTAACACTGACACTAGCTCTCATTCTAGCTTTAAGCCTAGCCTTAATGATAACCCTAGCCCTAACCCTAGTTCTAACCCTAATACTAACCCTCGCCCTAGCCCTCAACCTAGTTATAACACATTCCCTTACCCTACGTGTTATTCTACGTGTTATAACCCTAACCTGAGGTCTAAACCTAACACTAACCCTAGCCCTAATTTAGCTCTATCCCTAACCATAACCCTAGCTGTAGGCCTAAGACTAACTCTAACTCTCACACTAGCCCTATAACTAGTTCTAAACCTATAACTTACCATAACACTAACCCTAGCCCTAACCCTAGTCCTAACCCTTGCCCTATCCTTAGTCCTAGCCCTAACCATAGATCAAATCCTAACTCTAAATCTAACCCTAACCCAAAGCCTAAGCCTAACCATTATAAATACATTTATATTTATATTCTATGTCTAGAGATGTTGGCTTCAATTATTATTTAGAATATAGTCATTAGTTTCATAAAAGGTATACCATTTCTGGTGGTATATAGAGAACTGATGATCAGGGTTAGGAGGCTATATTAAGGGGGAAAGGAGTGAGGGTATGAGATTAATCTATCTTAGCAAATAAGAGGAGAACTTTAATGAATAGACAGGGGTAATTTATGGAAGAATATATAAATTCACATTCCTTATCTGTATTCATAAAATTACCCTCTGTATAAATATTAAAAGTTAGGAGGTTTAAAGGGGGAAATAGGGAAGAAGAAAAAACAACAAAGAAAGAAAGAAAGAGAGGGAGGGAGAATGAAAAGAAGAGAAAATAAAGCTTGGGGGTGGTAGGTGGGCCTATGCAATTCCTCCATATTATACTCGTCTAGTGATTGTGATTCAGTTCATGCAAATTTCATGCAAAGTTCTTGGTTTCACGTATGTTGATATTGTGAGGACCAGAGGGGGAAGCATAGAGAAGAATGGATGAGAGGAGCAAAAATAAAAAAGTCTCTCAGAACTCTGTGTTTTGGAGTAGGTGGAGTTGTCTATTCCTATCTTGAGTCTCTGCTAAGGGTGGTGGAGATAGCCAAGTTGAGGGCATGAGCTTCTACCTAGAGCCTCCCTACTCTTAGTCTCTGAGTTGGAAACAAGGTAACTGTACAGTTGCTGTTCCGATTGATAACTACACCCCCCAAAAGCTTGTGAGAAAATTTTTTAGTTATCGCAATTGGAGGTATGGGAGTTGGAAACTGGGTACGTGAGCAGCTACAGAACTGAGCTGGTAGCCACGGCCACAAATAGATGGTGAGTATGGTTTTCCAAGATGGATTCCATATGTTACCTGTGTAGGGTGTTTGGTGAGGTGGGTGGTTTGGGGGTGACCTGTGGCTGTGTCCAGAGCTTGGACTGGTGACCCACAAGCAAACCTCTGTGTTCTGTGCTACCTAATCTCTGCAACGAGAGCGCCTGCAGGGCTGAGACTTCCCTCTGAGCCAAGAGTGAACCTGCGGCCAAGACTTCCATCTGCACCAAGAGCTCATGGCTGAGACTTCCTTCTGAGCTGAGAGCACATGCACAGCTGAGAATTCTGTCTGTGCTGAGACCTCATGCGTGGCCAAGACTTCCCACTGAGCCAAGAGCAACCACACAGCTGAGCCTTCCATCTGCACAGAGAGCTCCAGCGTGGCCCTATTTTTTTTTTTTTATTTCTATTATATTGGGCAAGATTCATCTTTTATTTAGCCTTACTGTGCTCCACATGTTTGGGCCTTCTCACTTCAGTGGTTCACTGTCAGGAACAGTTTGTATTTTAAAATTTCCCTTCATTATGGATTATTGATGTGAATGAAAATTGAGCTGGAAATCACACAGGATTGGTAGGAGGTGCTTGAAACTTCACACAATCAGTTTTCAGTGGGCACTCTCTGGTTTCTTTCGTTTGAAAGCAGGCCAAAGCTGAAGCCTGAAAAGCATCTGTATCTGAGAGCCCTTAAGGAGAAAATAGAGAAATATGTATGTATTGAAGTAAGTTTCCCAATGATTTAATTAGATTTCTTTGATACTGTGCAGTATTCATCTTTAACTTGCCCCACTGGGCTCCCCAAGATTGGGACACCTAGAATCAAGGGTTATGGTTAGAGTTAAGTTTAGAGGTAGTTTTAGAATTATTTTTGTTCAAAATTCTTTGATATTGTGCTGGATTCATCTTTTCCCTAGCCTTACTATGCTCCCCAGGTTTGGGCCTTCTGGGTTCAGTGGTTCGCTTTCAGGAAGAGTTTGTATTTTATGGTTTCATTTCATTTTGAACTATATGAGTAAATGGAAATAGAGCTTGAAATAAAACAGAGTTGGTTTGAAAGTTTGCTTGAAACATCACACACTCAATCAGTTCTCAGTGTGCATTTTCTGGTTTGTTTCTTGTGGAAGTAGCTCTATGCTGAAATAGAAAGCAATAGCTTCATCTGTGAGAGCTCTAGGAGCAAGCTTCGATATTTTTTGGTCAAAATACTTTGAAACTGTACAGGATTCATCCTTTACCTATCCTTAGCAGGATCCCCAATTTGGGGCCTTTAAGTTCAATGGTTCACTGTCAGGAACAGTTTGAAATTTTAGGTATCACTTCATTATGGCCTGTAGGTGTGAATGACAATGAAGCTGGAAATCAAACAGGGTTGGTACTAGCTGCTTGATACATAGCATAATTCAATTAGTTCTCTGTGAGCACTCTATGCTTTCTTTCTATTGAATATAGGCCAAAGGAGAAGCATGCAAAAACAACTTGATCCAAGAGTACTTTAGGAGACAACAGGGAAATAAGCATGTAATGAACTACCTCCCACAATTATTTGGTCAGATTTCTTTGATACTGGGCATGATTCATCTCTTAGCTTGGCCCACTAGGCTTCACGACTTTGGACTTCTATGATCAAAGATTTTCTAAATAGGATAGTGTTAAGTTTACATTTAGGGTTAGGGCTAGTTTTAGACCTAGTGTTATATTTAGAGTTAGTTTTGTTCAAAATTCTTTGATACCAGGCAGGATTCATCTTTTACCTAACTTTACTATGTTCCCCAGGTTTGGGCCTTCTCAGTTCAATGATTTGCTGAGAGTAACAGTTTGGATTTTGAGGTTTCACTTCATTTTGAACTATATGGTAAAGGGAAATGGAGCTAGAAATTAAAAAGTGTTGGTGCTAGCTGACTGAAATGTCACACACTCAATCAGTTCTCTGTGTGCACTTTCTGGTTTGTCCTTGTGAATGTAACCCTAAGCTGAAGCATGCAAAGCAACTTTATCTGAGAGCACTTTAGAGGAATACAGGAAAATAGGCATGTACTGAACAATCTCTTCCAATTATTTGGTCAGATTTCTTAGATGCTGCACAAGATTAATCTATTAGCTTGCTCTAGTAGGCTCCCTACATTTGGTACATCTAGGATCAATGATTTTTTAAACAGGTTAGGGTTAGGTTTAGGATTAGGGTTAGGGCTAGATTTAGAGCCAGTGTTAGGGTTAGAGTTGTTTCGTTCAAATTTCTTTGATACTGAGAAGATTCATCTTTTACCGAGCCTTATTATGTGCCCCAGTTTTAGGCCTTCTTTGTTCAATAGTTTATTGTCAGGAATAGTTTGTTTTTAATGTCTCACTTCATTTTTACCTATGTGAGTAAATGCAAATGGATCTATATATCAGAGGGTTGGTGCTAGCTGGTTGGAATTTCACATACTCAATCAGTTGTCTTTGGGCACTGTCTGGTTTCTTCCTTGTGAAAATAGCTATAAGATGAAGCATGCAAAACAAATTTATCCAAGATCACTTTAGGAGAAAACAGGGCAATACGAATGTAGTGAAATACCTCCCCCAATTATGTGGTCAGATATCTTTGATATAGTGCAGAATTCATCTGTATGCTTGTCCCACTAGTCTCCCTAAGTTTGAAACTTTAATGATCAAAAGTTCTCTTAACAGGTTATGGTTACGGTTATGGTTAGACTTACAGCAAGGGTTAGAGCTTGTTTTAGGGTTAGAGTTAACTATTTCAACTTTTTTGATACTTGAAAGGATTCATCTTTTTCCTATTTTTAGTATACTCCCCATGTTTGGGCCTCCTAGGTAAAAGGAGTTGCTCTCAGGAGCAGTTTTAATTTTCATGTTTTACTTCATTTTGCCCTATAGGGGTGAATGGAAATGGAACTGGACTCAAACATGGTTTGTGCTAGCTGCATGAACTGAACACGCAATCAGTTCTCAGTGCACATTCTCTCATTTTTTTCTTGTGGAAGTAGCTCAAAGCTGAAGTAGAAAGAAACAGCTTTATCTGTGAGCACTTTAGGAGCAAGCTTCAACTTTTTTTGCTTGGATTGCTTTGATACTCTACAAGATTCATCCTTTTCCTAGCTTTAGTAGGATCCCCAAGTTTGAGACTTCAAGGTTTGCCGGTTCACTGTCAAAAACAGTTTGAACTTTTAGGTTTCACTTTAATCTGGTCTATCTATGTGAATGTAAATGGAGCTGTAAATCATACTGTGTTAGTACTAGCTGCTGGAAACTTCACACGCTCAATCAGTTCTCTGGTTTGTTCATTGTGAATGTAGCCCTAAGCTGAAGCATGCAAAACAAGTTTATCTGAGAGCACTTTAGGAGAAATGAGGGAAATATGAATATACTGAAATACCTTCCCCAATTATTGGGTCTTATTTCTTTGATATTGTGCAGGATTCATCTACTAACTTGCCCCACTAGGATCCCCAATTTGGGGACTTCGATGATCATAGGTTCTCTAAACAGCTTAGGATTAGTGTTAGGGATAGAGTCTAATCTAGCATTAGAGTTACATTTATATTTGTTCAAATTTATTTGGTACTGGGCAATATTCATCATTTCCTTACCCTTGTTCTGTTCCCCAATTTTGGACCTTCTCAGTTCAAGTGTTCATTATCAGTAACAGTGTATATTTTAAGGGTTCACTTTATTTTGATCTCTATGGGTAAATGGAAATGGAGCTCAAAATCAAAATTTGCATCTCCTAACTGCTTGATACTTCTCATATTCAATCAATTCCCTGTCAGTGCTCTCTGATTTCTTCCTTGTGAAAGTATCCCAAAGCTAAAGCCTGAATAAAAAATTTTATCTGAGAGCACTTTAGGAGACAACAGAAAAATATGCATGTATTGTACTATCTCCCCTAATCATTTGGTCAGATTTCTTTGATACTGCACAGGATTCTTCTGTTAGCTTTCCCCACTAGTCTCCACAGATTTGGAACTTCTATGATCAAAAGTTCTCTAATCAGGTTAGGGTTAGGGTTAGGGTTAGAGTTAGAGCGAGTGTTATGGTTAGAGTTAGTTTTGTTCAAATTTCTTTGATATTGGGCAGGAGTCATCTTTTACCTATCCTTACTATGTTCACCAGTTTTGGGCCTTCTTGTTTCAAGGTTCACTGTAAGGAACAGTTTGAGGTTTAGGGTTTCACTGCATTTGCACTTATACGGGTAAATGGAAATGGAGCTGGAAATCAAATAAGTTTTGTGCTAGCTGCTTGAATCTTCACACACTCAATCTGTTCTCTGTGGGCAGTCTTTGGTTTCTTTCTTGTGAAAGTAGCTCTAAGCACAAGCATGCAGAAACAACTTTATCCAAGAGCACTTTAGGAGAAATCAGGGAAATATTCATGTCCTGAACTAATTTCCCCCAAGTATTTTGTCAGATTTGTTTGATAATGCATAGGATTTATCTTCTAGCTTGCTGCACTGGGTTTTCCAAGGTTGGGACTTGTATGATCAAAGCTCTATAAACAGGATAGGTTTATGGTTAGTGTTTGAATTAGGACTAGAGTTAGAACTAGTGTTAAGGTTAAAGTTATTTTTGTTCAAATTACTTTGATAAAGGGCAGGATTTTTCTTTTACCTAGCCTTATTATGTTCCCCAGTTTGGGGCCTTCTAATTTCAATAGTTCATTGTCAGGAACACTTTGTATTTTAAAGTTTCACTTCAAGATGTCCTATATGGGTAAATGGAAATGGTGCTGGTAATCAAACGGTGTTTGTGCTACCTGCTTGGAATTTCACACACTCTATCAGTTCTCTGTGGGCACTCTCTGGTTTCTTCCTAGTGAAGGTTTTCCAAAGCTTTGGCAATGAAAAGAACATTATCCAAGAGCACTTTAGGAAAAAACAAGGGAAATAGGCATGTACTGAAACACCTCCCCAAATTATTTTGTCAGATTTTTTTT